>NC_057794.1:535400191-535700191 GCF_018294505.1 Triticum aestivum
ATATATATATATATATATATATATATATATATATATATATATATATATATATATATAAAATCATACCTCTTCAACATCCTCTCCACTATGGTCTCTAGTCTAGGATCCACATTCTCTTCTTCCTCCATAGCTTTAGAAGCTCTTGTCTTGAAACTCGCATATTCATCTAATGCTTTGGCTGAAACAAAAGAAACACCAATTCAACACTATGAGCAAAAGAAATTCATGTGAAATACTCCCTCCGTCCCATAATTAAGAGTTAAGACAACTAGAATGATTGAGAAATAAAGACAAGTCCTCCACCTAAAAGAGCCTGAGCATAATCTGAATCCTCAGAAACATCAAACAGAGGTCCAGCACCAAGTGCATACGACAGTGCATCATTTAACTCGCCCAAGTAGTAAAACACCTACATGATAATGATACGCAGCAGTCATCATCAATATAAGCAATGCAAAATACGCCGCTTCTAGAAAAGGTATAAAATAACATGAGATCCTACCTTAGAGACAACTAGTGCAGCAAGCTGTCTCTGGTCAAATTCGTCGTCTTCATACATGCTCTCGCTGCAGGCAAAAGGATATGATGGAAACAAGTTATTGATTTGCTTCCTTGGAAATTCAGACAAGAAATTTATAATCTGAACTTCGGTAACAAACAATAGATTGACTTCAAAACATGTCATCCGAAACTATTGCAACTTTGCAAGTAACAGTTCAATTGTCAGTCTGTCAAAGATGTTTCTTAGCACAGGGCAAGCATTACAACTGATTATAAGCAACCGAGCGAATCAAACTCGTAAAACAACTTGCACCAAACTGAAAGTTGAAAGCTTTCTGAATTGTCTCCCCTCCTCAGTTGACACCTCACTCCTACAACTGTCAGTTATATCTATCAAAGTGCAAAGAGTTGAAATTTTTACGATTGCTACCAAATACAGTACCATCGTTTTGTGAATTCGCTTCGAAGTCGAACTCTGTGTATCCCTCAGGGAGGGCACATCCGCGCACTCGGACCGGACGAGGCCAAGCAAACGAATCGCGGGACGGAAACATCATCTAGGGAAACTTGTCTCCTACCGAATCCTCGTCAGCCGGCCGGCATCTAGGGCGCCGGCCGAGAGGCGGCGGCGGCAACTAGGTATCGCGGGAAGGATAGATACGAGAGAGGGAGAGGGGCTCACATGGCGGGGATGCTGGTGGAGATCTCCGGGTAGAAGAGGTGGACGACGGAGTTGAGGCTGGCGAGCGCGTGCAGCTTGAGCTCCTCCGCCGGCTCGTGGAGCATGGCGAGGATCCCGCCCGCCGAGCTCACCGTCGCCGCCGCCATGGCCGCGTCGGCGAAGAGGTCGGGGTGCGCGACGGGTCTGTGGTTCGGTTGGGTGCGGGGCGCGTCGTGAGTTGGCTTGCGGACGAGCACGCGAGACGAGGTACGCCGGCGTTGCGGGCGAATATAAGGGCAGGACGGCGCGATGGGTCGGTCGACTAGGATAGGGAGTCGGGCGACCAGTCCGACGCCAAATCCTTCTGCGCTCCTTAACGAAACGGGCCGGCCCACTTAGCACTGGTGTAGGAGTGGCCTGGCCGGTTTCTTTTGTGTGTTTTCTGTCCGTTTTCTGCTGCCGTTTGTTCATTTTTCTAAACTTTTCTGTTTTCTATTTATTTTCCTTTTTATTTTTCTTCATTTTACTTTTCGTGAACTTTTCTTTTTAAAATTAGTGATTTTTTTAGATTCAGAAATTTTGACCAAATTCATCAACTTTTTCCAAATTATCTAATATTTTACCAAAATTTGCAATTTTTTCTGAAATTCGTGACTTTTTCAAATTTTGTTTTTTAAGTAAAAAAAATTCAAATTCATGAACTTTTTTAAAATTCATGAACTCTTATCCAAATTCATTAAATGATTTAAATTCTTGCATATTTTTCAAATTCATGAAGTTTTTCAATTTTGTTAAGTTTTTTCAAAACCCGTGAACATTTTTTTTATTCTATGCTTTTTGAGAGCACATGAACTTTCTCGAAAAAGAAAATGGTCAACAGTCTAAGTCAAAGGTCAACTTAGCGAAATGTGAACCAGTCAAACCATCAACCCGCTCAGCCATTCGCTCACCCGTGCCATGTGGTGAGCACCAATTTGTTGGGCCGGCCCACAATCCCTCTCACGCGAGCATCGTTTGCTTAACTAGGGCAGCAGGTGCTGACGAGGAGGTATATAGTCCTATTACGTTTGTTGACTTCATTCGCGATTAGGTGAAAGAGTCAGTTTTCGTCCGCACCTAGGTGAAGACGACGCTTTCGTCCAAGCATGGGCCAAAGATGGGCTCTTTGTTGCGGCTCCGGGCGAAAATCATCTCTTCAGTCAATGTTAGACCGAAGAGGGCTTCTAGGTCCACCTCTTCACGTAAACTGCCAACAAAGTTGCATGTCGTTCTTAGGGCGGATGAAAAGTTGCTCTTTGTTTTGTTGTGGACGAAAAGTTTTTTTTCCTAATTGCTCTCATCATTCCCTCTCACGCCCTTTTCCTTCCCGCCCTTTCCCTTCCCGACATCCCTCCCCCGCCCTTTTTCTTCCCGCCATCACCTCTCCTGTGCTTTTTCTTCCCGACATCTCACTCCTCCTCCTTTGTTCCTTTCCACTCGTTCTCTTGCCTCGCTAATTCTATTAAACTCCTCCCCTACTTGTTGATTATGAATGCCCCAAACTTGTCCTCCATCGTCCTCTGATTAGCCTTCCCTCACCTTCATCTTCTTCAAAATTACCAGAATCTATATCACCCGCTAATCTATCCTCATCTTTCTCTTCCATCACTCTGTGCATTTCCTTCCCTTTCACATTCCCATTAGACGAACCACTACCACCAATTACTATTGATTGACTGCTCAACCCTACTTCATGACCAATGAAAATGTGTAACACATAATTTGACTCTACATCGGGATGGCTAACATCCACTGGTTGTGACCCAGGTGGATCAATCTCATTATAATTAAACGACTGGCTACCTTGGTCGGGTTCATACACCCCACCGGGTCAATGGAGGGCGTAATTTTGTTTAGTTTGCATCTTTATGTGGTCTAGGTGGAGCTCCCATATTGCCTAAGTTCTGTACGAGGAAATATCTCGAGAGTAAAAATTAACATGACTTTCATTTTAAAATATTATTTAAGCCTACCATTCAAGACCATGCTTAGGTGCATTTATCTATACCAATATAAAAAGACCCAAATGGACAGATCCAAACCATCTCGACCGTCAAATCATTTTATCTAGCGGTTCAAATCGCTCCAATATTGAGCACCAAATGCGTTTAACACTCTAATTACCCACCACTGCCATTGGTTATAAAAACGTTGTCCCTCAAAATCTGCCATGTAATTAATATTTTACCATTCCTGCGAAAAAGTAATTGATATCTTACCAAATACCAACATGCAACAGATATATTTTACCTAATATAACGTGCAACTAATATCCTACCTAATATAAACGTGCATTGCACATACATTATTACTAGTTTAGTTATAACATAGTAAAAATGTTCAGCTCGGTGCGGGTGTGTGGCGTCGCGAGTTCGGTTGCGGACGATGAGCACGCGAGACGATGTACGCCGGTGTGTGAAGGTACGGGCGAATACAAAGGACGGCGCGATGGTCGACTAGGATAGGGAGTCAGACTAGTCCGACGCCAAATCGTGCTCGGTGCGCAGACACCCCCGACCGATACAGGTCAGCCCACTTCATATTGTACCGGTATGCGGTTTCTAGTTGTTTTTTTTTGGCCGGTTCTTTTTTGTTTTTTCCTGTCTCTTTTTTGCTGGTTTTGTTATTTTTTTCTTTCAAGTTTTGTCTTCATTTTTCCTTCATTATTCATTTTTATTTTCATGAAAATTTCTTTTCCAAATTCATGATTTATTTTAAATTCACAAATTTTGTCCAAATTTGTGAAAAAACAAATATCTTTTCCAAATTCGAATGTTTCCAAATTCATGAATATTTTCCCAAATTCACAAAAAAAATCAAATTCATGAATTTTTTCAAATTTCAAAGTTTTTCCAAATTCACAGTCTTCCCTAAATTTCTTAAACTTTTCAAATTTGTTAACTTTTTAAAAACCCATGAATATTTTTTTCAAATGCTGCAATTTTTAAAATCACATGAACTTTTCAAAAAAAAGTCAATGGTCAAGGGTCTAAGTCAATGGCCAATCTGCCAAAAGGTGGACCAGTCAAACCATCAACCCGCTCAGCCACTCGCTCACCCGTGCGTGTGGTGACCATAGGTTTGTTTGGCCAACCCACAACGCTCTCTTGCGCGAGCACCGTTTGCTTAATTGGCGCACAAGCGCTACGAAGGAGGTCTCTAGCTTGAATGTGTTTGTCAACTTCGTTCGCGGCCAGGCAGAAGAGCCAGTTTTCGTCCGCACCTTGGTCAAAGAGAACGTTTTCGTCCACATATGGACCAAAGACGGGCTCTTCGTTGCGGCTCCGGACGAAAATCATCTCTTCAGTCATTGTTAGATTGAAGAGGGCTTCTAGGCCCATCTCTTCGTGTAAACTGCCCAACGAAGTTGCATGCCATTCTTAGGGCGAACAAGAGTTGCTCTTCCTTTCTGTTGAGGAAGAAGTCTTTTTTTCGATTGCCCTTCATCATTCCCTCTCACGTCCTTTTCCTTCCCACCATCCATCTCCTGCTCTTTCCCTTCTCGTCATCCCTCTTCTGCCCATTCCCTTCCAGCCGTCACCTCTCACACGCTTTTTCTTCCTGACATCTCACTCGTCCTCCCATGTTCCTTCCCACCCTCTTGCCTTCACATAACGAATTTCATAGTTATATCTTGCTTTCACCGCATTTTGGTGTGTTTCGCTTCCATGTCTTTCTTCTCCACTATCTCATTTATAGATGAGTTGTGTTATGAGAGTTGAATTCAGGTTTGGATGATCAACTAGAATGTTTTCCTCACATAATTATATGGAACAATATTAGTGACAACCCAGTGCACGTTTCACTTGGGCCTGTGGTCGTGCACCTTGTCGAGAACCATTTTAAGCACATTTCAAAGTTATAAGTTTGTTTGACTTGATATGTGTGTGTGTGTGTGTGTGTGAAAACCCTATGCACCGACATAGCCCACTCCACTATGTCACTTCATTCTTCAGTTGTTTCTTTATGGCATAAATAGCGCCTATTTGGACTTAGTTCTAATGATATACCCATACAAACTCATGGACTTCCATCGATTCATGGTCAGGCCGGCTGCAGTTGAGAGGCCCTGATTCCATGCATAAGGAATTGACACCTCCTCCTCGTCCTCATCCTTACTTTTTTTAGAACAAAGACGCCAGGAGCGTCCGGCTTTAACTGAATAAAGCCCACAACAGACAGCGTACACGTGAATAAAGTCTTTGTAAGTGCATCTAGTGCCACCCCTAGTTGGTTTTGGAGTATTGACGACAAACCTAGTTGAGGGACTAATGTGTTTGTGAGAATTGCAGGATAACACAGGTAGAAGTCCCTCATTGATTCGGTTTTCCTATCAGGGATGACCCCTAAAAATGTATGAAGACATTGATGTCAAAGGTGGTATATGAAGATATTCACATTGAAGACTATGACAAGAGAAGACATCGCATGAAGCCTATGGAGCTTGAAGACTTAGATCTTTCGTAGTTCTTTTTCTTCTTCTTTGTTGAGTCATAGGAACCACCGTACTGTTAAGTGGGGTCCAAGAGAACCAGTCAGAATGACTGAAGTGATGCTTAACCAAAACCTATGTCTTCGAGTGAAGACTATGAGAGCGAATCTTGTCCAAAGTCGGACAAGTCAGCTTTGCTTGTAGCCCAAGTAAAGTTGCCGTGTGAGTTTGAAATCTAACCGTTGGAACACATATCAGTTCCTTAGTGACCCAGGGTCATTTCGGACAAATCAGGTCGGGTTGCCTAGTGGCTATAAATAGCCCACCCCCTACAACCATAAATGGTTGGCTGCTCAGAGTTAGTATACGGCTTTTGTCGTTTGAGAGCAACCCACGTCGAAGCCTTTGAGAGAGAATTCCTTGCGAGGATAAAGCCCTAACCACCCAGAGCCAAAGAGAATTAGGCATCACTTAAGTCTTCTTGTCTGTATGATCTGAAGACTTATTACACTTGAGGACTGTGAATCCTCCAGCCGGTTAGGCGTCGCGTTCTGAGCATCCAAGAGACATTGTGGATCGCCGGTGAACGAAGTCTGTGAAGGTTTGGGAGTCTACCTTGAAGACTTACCAAAGTGATTGGGCGAGGTCTGTGTGACCTTATCTCAAGGGGAATACGGTGAGGACTGGGTGTCCTGAGCTGCGTGTTCAGGACTGGGTGTCCGGGACTGTGTGTCCTCAGGTTTAAATACCTAGCCGCCCTAACCAGACGTACATTTGTCACAGCAACTGGAACTGGTCCAACAAATCATTGTCTTCAATGTGTCACTGGTTTCATCCTTTCCTTCCCTTTACTTACTGTTGGTCCTTGTGAAGTCATTGTATGATTGCACTATCTTTTATCTTCACTGAGTGACTGCGTGTTCTGTTTGGCTTCATAATATCTTCCTACCTGATCCTTACTACATTGCTGCTATTAGTCATTATGCTTTCACTCCATTGAATACTTGACTATGGTTTGCCTAGTGTAGTCTACCTTCCGCTGCATGGTAATAGGTTTATTTCTATCGTTTGTCTTCATAACTTCTACGTTTTGAAGACTTTCATAAAAATCGCCTATTCACCCCCCCTCTAGTCGATATAATGCACTTTCAATTGGTATCAGAGCAAGGTACTCCCTTGTTCTGTGTGATTCGGTTTAACCACCTGGAGTTTTAGCTATGTCGACTACAGGGATAATCAAAGTCTCCACTGCATGCCCCATCTTTGATGGAACTGAATATCCCTACTGGAAGAATAAGATGCGCATGCATCTTGAAGCCATTGACGTCGACCTATGGTATGTCGTCAAGAATGGCGTTCCCAAGGCTGGAGAAGGTGTCACTGCTGTTGACGTCAAGAAGTTCATTCAACTGGACTCTACAGCCAAGAATATCATCTGTGGCCATCTGACCAAAGGACAGTATGGCCGCGTGAGTGCTTTGGAAACATCTAAGGTAGTCTGGGACTGGCTCTCCAAGGTCAACGAAGTCTCAACCCAGAGAGATCAGAGAATCAGTATCCTTCACAACCTCTTCAACCGCTTCAAGAGAAATGACAATGAGAATGTCCAGCTCACATTTGATCGACTCACTGACATCACGAATGAGCTTCAAGCCCTTGGCGCTACTGAGATCACCAAGCATGAAGTCATCAAGACACTACTGAGATCACTTGACAGTTCGTTTGACACCCTAGCCCTGATGATTCAAGAACGTCCTGATTTCAAGACACTCGATCCGTCTGACATACTTGAGAGGCTCAACACACATGAGTTTCAGCTTTCTGAGAAAAGAGATATCTACGGTCCTAACTATGGGCGAACTCGTGCCTTGAAGGCAAAAGCTGTCTCCTCATCTGAAGAAGAATCTGACAGCAGTTCTGATGATCCTGAAGACATTGGAAGGAAACTTGCTGTGCTTGTGAAGAAGTTCCAAAAATTCACGAAGAAGAAAGGTTTCAGAAAGTCTTCACGATCAAGCTCAAGGAACGATGAAGCTTCTGCTCATGACTACAAGAAGAAAACATGTCACAAGTGCAAGAAACCTGGCCACTTCATCTCTGAGTGTCCTCAGTGGGACAATGAGAACAAGAAGAAGAAGAAGAGCAAGGAATATGACTCTGACGACAAGAAGAAGAAGAAATACTCAAAGTCTTCTTCCAAGTCTTCTTCAAAGTCTTCATCACACAAGAAGAGCTCATCTGGCAAGGCACGTGTGTTTGTTGGCAAGGAAATGGATTCAGAGGAGGAGTCCGCTTCTGAGGAGGCGGAGGTGGAGTCTGAGGAGTCTGATTCTGGCGTCGCAAGTCTGGCTACAACATACGTTGCCAAGTCCATCTTCAACACTGAAGACAATGACCTCATCACAGACACCAATGCAAATGACAAGGACTACTCCGCTCCTACCTATTGCTTCATGGCACGCGGTGCCAAGGTAAACACACGCACTACTCACTATCAAACATCCAGTGACGATGACTCTGATTGTGGTTCAAAACCCAGCTACAAAACACTTGCTAAAATTGCAACTGAACAACATTAAGCCATGGAACATATTCAAAAACTGTTAGACAAAAGCGATGATCTGCAGGCGCTGAAATGACTCGATCTGAGTCCTTAAGTGAAGACATAAAAAATCTTCACGTTAAGTATGAGGAACTTGAAAGTCGTCATGAAATGCTCTCAACAACTCATGAAAAGCTTTCCTATGATTATCTTCAAAGAAAGCAAGATCTTGAGAAATTGAGAGCGGCTCATGAAGATCTTCAAAAGGAAAATGAGTCACTTCGCGCCGAACAGATCAGCTCCGCTCAGGAAGGATTTGAACCACCATGTCTTAAGTGCATTGAGCGTGATAATGCTACTACTGTTGCTGAATGTTCTACTGCTGCTACTGTTGCAATATCTTCAACTGTTGATGTGGGAACTAACCCCTCTGCTGAGGATTCCATTGCTATTGCTGATGAGAATGCTAGGTTGAAGACATTGCTTGAAACAGGGATGTACAAAAGTCTTAAAGGGCATCCGACACTATGTGATGTCCTCAAAAAGCAGATCTTGAACCGAAACCCGAGGAAAGAGGGTGTTGGGTTTGTAAGGAAAATGAATGCTGATGGCTCTTACTGGAAACCTGAGCAGTACCCCAAAACCACATGGGTTGCTGCAAAGGAATCTTCAGCAGATCTATCCAATCTATCTGGCTTCTCTTGTGCAAACCCCATTGTCATTGATGAATCCTTTGATGCAAACTATAAAATGTTTAAGAATCAGAATGGAGAAGTGTTTGCCAGGTACATTGGTACTAACTGCAAGAATGGACCGCCTATGAAGAAGATCTGGGTCCCGAAAAAGTGTCTGGAGAATCTTCCTGTGAATGTCATCATGACACCACACGTGAAGAAGACAAACCTCAGACCACAGGCTTCATACGGTCCAAAGGCATCATACAGATAGAGGACTCACCTGAGTCGCACTAACGCAAATGTTTTGCAGGGAAACCATACTCGGGCCTATGAATATGAGCGTGGTTCATCAAACCGCCATGTTCATAAGACCAAGAACTATTCTTCTTATTCTTATGAGTACTATTGTCCGCCTGCAAGACTTTTTGCTAGGGCTCCAAAGCCAAAGTTCTCAGACGCTGCACTTAGACTTATTGCTTCTAAGCCACCCTTGAAGATGTGGGTGGCTAAGAAAGCTTAACTCTCTTTTGCAGGGAAAGGTCTCCAGCAGAAAACCAAAATCGTCTGACGCTATTGCTGGGGACCTTAAACATCTTGTAGGGCGCAAGATCAAATGCCCGAATGGTCTTACTATTGGGGAACATAGTAATTTCAAAAAAATCCTATGCACACGCAAGATCATGGTGATGCATAGCAACGAGAGGGGAGAGTGTTGTCTACGTACCCTTGTAGACCGAAGCGGAAGCGTTGACGCAACGTAGAGGAAGTAGTCGTACGTCTTCCCGATCCAACCGATCCAAGCACCGTTACTCCGGCACCTCCGAGTTCTTGGCACACGTTCAGCTCGATAACGCTCCCCGGGCTCCGATCCAGCAAAGCTTCGGGGAGGAGTTCCGTCAGCACGACGGCGTGGTGATGATCTTGATGTTCAACCATCGCAGGGCTTCGCCTAAGCACCGCTACAATATGACCGAGGTGGAATATGACGGAGGGGGGCACCGCACACGGCTAAGGAACGATCACGAAGATCAAGTTATGTGTTCTAGGGTGCCCCCCTGCCCCCGTATATAAAGGAGCCAAGGGAAGGGGGCGGCCGGCCAAGGAGGGCGCGCCAAGGGGGAGTCCTACTCCCACCGGGAGTAGGACTCCCTTCTTTCCTAGTTGGAGAAGGAGAAGTGGGAAAGAGGAGGAAGAGGGAAAGGAAAGGGGGGGCGCCGCCCCCCTCTCCTTGTCCTATTCGGACTAGGGAGGGGAGGGGCGCGCGGCCACCTCTTGTCTCCTTTCCTCTTCTCCCTTAGGGCCCATGTAGGCCTAATAACCCCCGGGGGGGTTCAGGTAACCCCCCGGTACTCCGGTAAAATCCCGATTTCACCCGGAACGATTCTGATATCCAAATATAGGCTTCCAATATATCGATCTTTATGTATCGACCATTTTGAGACTCCTCGTCATGTCCATGATCACATCCGGGACTCCGAACAACCTTCAGTACATCAAAATACATAAACTCATAATGAAACTGTCATCGTAACATTAAGCGTGCGGACCCTACGGTTCGAGAACAATGTAGACATGACCGAGACACGTCTCCGATCAATAACCAATAGCGGAACCTGGATGCTCATATTGGTTCCTACATATTCTACGAAGATCTTTATCGGTCAGACCGCATAACAACATACGGTGTTCCCTTTGTCATCGGTATGTTACTTGCCCGAGATTCGATCGTCGGTATCTTAATACCTAGTTCAATCTCGTTACCGGCAAGTCTCTTTACTCGTTTCGTAATACATCATCTCGCAACTAACTCATTAGTTGCAATGCTTGCAAGGCTTATGTGATGTGCATTGCCGAGAGGGCCTAGAGATACCTCTCCGACAATCGGAGTGACAAATCCTAATCTCGAAATACGCCAACCCAACATGTAACTTTGGAGACACCTGTAGAGCTCCTTTATAATCACCCAGTTATGTTATGATGTTTGGTAGCACACAAAGTGTTCCTCCGGCAAACGGGAGTTGCATAATCTCATAGTCATAGGAACATGTATAAGTCATGAAGAAAGCAATAGCAACATACTAAACGATCGGGTGCTAAGCTAATGGAATGGGTCATGTCAATCACATCATTCTCCTAATGATGTGATCCCGTTAATCAAATGACAACACATGTCTATGGTTAGGAAACATAACCATCTTCGATTAACGAGCTAGTCAAGTAGAGGCATACTAGTGACACTTTGTTTGTCTATGTATTCACACATGTATTATGTTTCTGGTTAATACAATTCTAGCATGAATAATAAACATTTATCATGAAATAAGGAAATAAATAATAACTTTATTATTGCCTCTAGGGCATATTTCCTTCAGTCTCCCACTTGCACTAGAGTCAATAATCTAGTTCACATTGCTATGTGATTTAACACCAATAGTTCACATCATCATGTGATTAACACTCAAAAGGGTTTACTAGAGTCAATAATTTAGTTCACATCACTATGTGATTAACACCCAAAGAGTACTAAGGTGTGATCATGTGTTTGCTTGTGAGAGAAGTTTAGTCAACGGGTCTGCCACATTCAGATCCGTATGTATTTTGCAAATTTCTATGTCAACAATGCTCTGCACGGAGCTACTCTGGCTAATTGCTCCCACTTTCAATATGTATCCAGATTAAGACTTAGAGTCATCTGGATCAGTGTCAAAACTTGCATCGACGTAACCCTTTACGACGAACCTTTTTTTTATGTCCATAATCGAGAAACATATCCTTATCCCACTAAGGATAATTTTGACCAATGTCCAGTGATCTACTCCTAGATCACTATTGTACTCCCTTGTCAAACTTAGGGCAGGGTATACAATAGGTCTGGTACACAGCATGGCATACTTTATAGAACCTATGGCTGAGGCATAGGGAATGACTTTCATTCTCTCTCTATCTTCTGTCGTGGTCGGATTTTGAGTCTTACTCAGCTTCACACCTTGCAACACAGGCAAGAACTCCTTCTTTGACTGTTCCATTTTGAACTACTTCAAAATCTTGTCAAGGTATGTACTCATTGAAAAAACTTATCAAGCGTCTTGATCTATCTCTATAGATCTTGATGCTCAATATGTAAGCAGCTTCACCGAGGTCTTTCTTTGAAAAAACTCTTTTCAAACATTCCTTTATGCTTTGCAGAATAATTCTACATCATCTCCGATCAACAATATGTCATACATATACTTATCAGAAATGATGTAGTGCTCCCACTCACTTTCTTATAAATACAGGCTTCACCGCAAGTCTGTATAAAACTGTATGCTTTGATCAACTTATCAAAGCGTATATTCCAACTCCGAGATGCTTGCACCAGTCCATAGATGGATCGCTGGAGCTTGTATATTTAGTTAACACCTTTAGGATCGACAAAACCTTCTAGTTGCATCGTATACAACTCTTCTTTAATAAATCCATTAAGGAATGAAGTTTTGTTTATCCATTTGCCAGATTTCATAAAATGCGGCAATTGCTAACATGATTCGGACAGACTTAAGCATAGATACGAGTGAGAAACTCTCATCATAGTCAACACCTTGAACTTGTCGAAAACCTTTTTCGACAATTCTAGCTTTGTAGATAGTAACACTACTACCAGCGTTCGTCTTCCTCTGAAGATCCATTTATTTTCTATGGCTTGCCGATCAACGGGCAAATCCATCAAAGTCCATACTTTGTTCTCATACATGGATCATATCTCAGATTTCATGGTCTCAAACCATTTCGCGGAATCTGGGGTCATCATCGCTTCCTCATAGTTCGTAGGTTCGTCATGGTCTAGTAACATGACTTCCAGAATAGGATTACCGTACCACTCTTGTGCGGATCTCACTCTGGTTTACCTACGAGATTCGGTAGTAACTTGATCTGAAGTTACATGATTATCATCATTACCTTCCTCACTAATTGGTGTAGTAGTCACAAGAACAGATTTCTGTGATGAACTACTTTCCAATAAGGGAGAAGGTACAATTACCTTATCAAGTTTTCTACTTTCCTCCCACTCACTTCTTTCGTGAGAAACTCCTTCTCTAGAAAGGATCCATTCTCAGCAATGAATAACTTGCCTTCGGATCTGTGATAGAAGGTGTACCCAACATTTTCTTTTGGGTAACCTACGAAGATTTACTTCTCCGATTTGGGTTCGAGCTTATCATGTTGAAACTTTTTCACATAAGCATCGCAGTCCCAAACTTTAAGAAACGACAGCTTAGGTTTCTTGCCAAACCATAGTTCATACGGCGTCGTCTCAACGGATTTAGATGGTGCCCTATTTAACGTGAATGTAGCTATCTCTAATGCATAACCCCAAAACGATAGCGGTAAATCAATAAGAGACGTCATAGATCGCACCATATCTAATAAAGTACGGTTACGACGTTCAGACACACCATTACACTGTGGTGTTCCAGGTGGCGTGAGTAGTGAAACTAGTTCACATTGTTTTAACTGAAGGCCAAACTCATAACTCAAATATTTTCCTTCTGCGATCATATCATAGAAACTTTTATTTTTGTTACGATGATTCTCCACTTCACTCTGAAATTCTTCGAACTTTTCAAATGTTTCAGACTTGTGTTTCATCAAGTAGATATACTCATATCTGCTCAAATCATCTGTGAAGGTCAGAAAATAATGATACCTACCACGAGCCTCAATATTCATCGGACCACATACATCAGTATGTATGATTTCCAACAAATCTGTTGCTCGCTCCATTGTTCCGAAGAACGGAGTCTTAGTCATCTTGCCCATGAGGCATGGTTCGCAAGTATCAACTGATTCATAATCAAGTGATTCCAAAAACCCATCAGCATGTATTTTCTTCATGCGCTTTACACCAATATGACCTAAACGGCAGTGCCACAAATAAGTTGCACTATCATTATTAACTTTGTATCTTTTGGTTTCAATATTATGAATATGTGTATCACTACAATCGAGATCCAACAAACTATTTTCATTGGGTGTGTAACCATATAAGGTTTTATTCATGTAAACAGAACAACAATTTATTCTCTTACTTAAATGAATAACCATATTACCATAAACATGATCAAATCATATTCATGCTGAACGCAAACACTAAATAACACTTATTCAGGTTCAACACTAATCCCGAAAGTATAGGGAGTGTGCGATGATGATCATATCAATCTTGGAACCACTTCCAACACACATCTTCACTTCACCCTTAACTAGTCTCTGTTTATTCTGCAACTCCCGTTTCGAGTTACTAATCTTAGCAACTGAACTAGTATCAAATACTGAGGGGTTGCTATAAACACTAGTAAAGCACACATCAATAACATGTATATCAAATATACCTTTGCTCACTTTGCCATCCTTCTTATCCGCCAATCACTTGGGGTAGTTCCGCTTCCAGTGACCAGTCCCTTTGCAGTAGAAGCACTTAGTCTCAGGCTTAGGACCAGACTTGGGCTTCTTCACTTGAGCAGCAACTTGCTTGACGTTCTTCTTGAAGTTCCCCTTCTTCCCTTTGCCCTTTTTCTTGAAACTAGTGGTTTCGTCAACCATCAACACTTGATGTTTTTCTTGATTTCTACCTTCGTCGATTTCAGCATCACGAAAAGCTTGGGAATCATTTCTGTTATCCCTTGCATATTATAGTTCATCACGAAGTTCTACTAACTTGGTGATGGTGACTAGAGAATTCTGTCAATCACTATCTTATCTGGAAGATTAACTCCTACTTGATTCAAGCGATTGTAGTACCCAGACAATCTGAGCACATGCTCACTAGTTGAGCGATTCTTCTCCATATTTTAGCTATAGAACTTGTTGGAGACTTCATATCTCTCAACTCGGGTATTTGCTTGAAATATTAACTTCAACTCCTGGAACATCTCATATGGTCCATGACGTTTAAAACGTCTTTGAAGTCCCGATTCTAAGCCGTTAAGCATGGTGCACTAAACTGTCAAGTAGTCATCATATTTAGCTAGCCAAACATTCATAACATCTGCATCTGCTCCTGCAATAGGTCTGTCACCTAGCGGTGCATCAAGGACATAATTCTTCTGTGCAGCAATGAGGATAAACCTCAGATCACGGATCCAATCCGCATCATTGCTACTAACATCTTTCAACACAATTTTCTCTAGGAACATATCAAAAATAAAGGGAAGCAACAACGCGAGCTATTGATCTACAACATAGATATGCTAATACTACCAGGACTAAGTTCATGATAAATTTAAGTTCAATTAATCATATTACTTAAGAACTCCCACTTAGATATACATCCCTCTAATCATCTAAGTGATCACGTGATCCAAATCAACTAAACCATAACCGATCATCACGTGAAATGGAGTAGTTTTCAATGGTGAACATCGCTATGTTGATCATATCTACTATATGATTCATGCTCGACCTTTTGGTCTTAGTGTGCCGAGGCCATATCTGCATATGCTAGGCTCGTCAAGTTTAACCTGAATATTCTGCATGTGCAAAACTGGCTTGCATCCGTTGTAGATGGACGTAGAGCTTATCACACCCGATCATCACGTGGTGTCTGGGCACGACAAACTTTGGCAACGGTGCATACTCAGGGAGAACACTTTTTATCTTGAAATTTAGTGAGAGATCATCTTATAATGCTACCGGCAATCAAAGCAAGATAAGATGCATAAAAGATAAACATCACATGCAATCAATATAAGTGATATGATATGGCCATCATCATCTTGTGCTTGTGATCTCCATCTCCGAAGCACCGTCATGATCACCATCGTCACCGACGCGACACCTTGATCTCCATCGTAGCATCGTTGTCGTCTCGCCAATCTTATGCTTCTACGACTATCGCTACCGCTTAGTGATAAAGTAAAGCGTTGCAGGGCGATTGCATTGCATACAATAAAGCGACAACCATATGGCTCCTGCCAGTTGCCGATAACTTGGTTACAAAACATGATCATCTCATACAACAAAATTTAGCATCATGCCTTGACCATATCACATCACAACATGCCCTGCAAAAACAAGTTAGACGTCCTCTACTTTGTTTGTTGCAAGTTTTACGTGGCTGCTACGGGCTTAAGCAAGAACCAATCTTACCTACGCATCAAAACCACAACGATAGTTTGTCAAGTTGGTGCTGTTTTAACCTTCGCAAGGACCGAGCGTAGCCACACTCGGTTCAACTAAAGTTGGAGAAACTGACACCCGCCAGCCACCTGTGTGCAAAGCACGGTGGTAGAACCAGTCTCGCGTAAGCGTACGCGTAATGTCGGTCCAGGCCGCTTCATCCAACAATACCGCCGAACCAAAATATGACATGCTGGTAAGCAGTATGACTTATATCGCCCACAACTCACTTGTGTTCTACTCGTGCATATAACATCAAACCATAAAACTTGGCTCTGATACCACTTTTGGGGAATGTAGTAATTTTAAAAAATTTCCTACGCACACGCAAGATCATGGTGATGCATAGCAACGAGAGGGGAGAGTGTTGTCTACGTACCCTTGTAGACCGAAGCGAAAGCGTTGACGCAACGTAGAGGAAGTAGTCGTACGTCTTCCCGATCCAATCGATCCAAGCACCGTTACTCCAGCACCTCCGAGTTCTTGGCACACGTTCAGCTCGATGACACTCCACGGGCTCCGATCCATCAAAGCTTCGGGGAGGAGTTCCGTCAGCACGACGGCGTGGTGACGATCTTGATATTCAACCGTTGCAGGGCTTCGCCTAAGCACCGCTACAATATGACCGAGGTGGAATATGGTGGAGGGGGGCACCGCACACGGCTAAGGAACGATCACAAAGATCAACTTGTGTGTTCTAGGGTGCCCCCCTGCCCCTGTATATAAAGGAGCCAAGGGAAGGGGGCAGCCGGCCAAGGAGGGCGCGTCAAGGGGGAGTCCTACTCCCACCGGGAGTAGGACTCCCTTCTTTCCTAGTTGGAGAAGGAGAAGTGGGAAAGAGGAGGAAGAGGGAAAGGAAAGGGGGGGGGGCGCCGCCCCCCTCTCCTTGTCCTATTCGGACTAGGGAGGGGAGGGGCGCGCGGCCACCTCTTGTCTCCTTTCCTCTTCTCCCTTAGGGCCCATGTAGGCCCAATAACCCCCGGGGGGGTTCCAGTAACCCCCCGGTAGTCCGGTAAAATCCCGATTTCACCCGGAATGATTCCGATATCCAAATATAGGCTTCCAATATATCGATCTTTATGTCTCGACCATTTCGAGACTCCTCGTCATGTCCATGATCACATCCGGGACTCCGAACAACCTTCGGTACATCAAAATACATAAACTCATAATGAAACTGTCATCGTAACATTAAGCGTGCGGACCCTACGGTTCGAGAACAATGTAGACATGACCGAGACACGTCTCCGGTCAATAACCAATAGCGGAACCTGGATGCTCATATTGGTTCCTACATATTCTACGAAGATCTTTATCGGTCAGACCGCATAACAACATACGTTGTTCTCTTTGTCATCGGTATGTTACTTGCCCGAGATTCGATCGTCGGTATCTTAATACCTAGTTCAATCTCGTTACCGGCAAGTCTCTTTACTCGTTTCGTAATACATCATCTCGCAACTAACTCATTAGTTGCAATGCTTGCAAGGCTTATGTGATGTGCATTACCGAGAGGGCCCAGAGATACCTCTCCGACAATCGGAGTGACAAATCCTAATCTCGAAATACGCCAACCCAACATGTACCTTTGGAGACACCTGTAGAGCTCCTTTATAATCACCCAGTTACGTTATGACGTTTGGTAGCACACAAAGTGTTCCTCCGGCAAACGGGAGTTGCATAATCTCATAGTCATAGGAACATGTATAAGTCATGAAGAAAGCAATAGCAACATACTAAACGATCGGGTGCTAAGCTAATGGAATGGGTCATGTCAATCACATCATTCTCCTAATGATGTGATCCCGTTAATCAAATGACAACAGATGTCTATGGTTAGGAAACATAACCATCTTCGATTAACGAGCTAGTCAAGTAGAGGCATACTAGTGACACTTTGTTTGTCTATGTGTTCACACATGTATTATGTTTCCGGTTAATACAATTCTAGCATGAATAATAAACATTTATCATGAAATAAGGAAATAAATAATAACTTTATTATTGCCTCTAGGGCATATTTCCTTCACTTACTATGTACTTCGTTCCTGAATCGCTTGCTACTCTCCCTATCAGTCCTAATCTGGATCTAAGCTTTCATAACCCACTGGTTCGTCAAATGTTTTTGCTTCACAATTCTCTTCGTGAAGCCTATCCCCCTAACTGCACTGTAGGGTACGACACCAGCATCTTCAGAATGGATTATTGATAGTGGGTGTACCAACCACATGACTGGAAAAGAAGCCTTCTTATGGACTCAACCTTACGTCCATCCGACAAGAGTCACATCACATTTGCTGACACTGGTAAAAGTAAGGTATTGGGTCTAGGTAGAGTTGCAATCTCAAAGGATCAACACATGCATAAAGTCATGCTTGTTGAATCCCTTGGCTTCAACTTAATGTCTGTCTCAATGCTTTGCAATTTGAACATGATCGTAATATTTGGAAAATATCGCTGCCTTGTACTAATGGAATCTGACAAGTCTCTAGTGTTTGAAGGGTATCGGAAAGATGATTTGTACGTGGTAGATTTTTCGGCAGGACCACAGCTTGCCGTATGTCTTCTAGCAAAGGCTTCAGAATGCTGGCTCTGGCATCGGAGGCTAGGGCATGCTGGCATGAGGAACCTCCACACCCTTGCAAAGAAGAAGCATGTCATAGGCATCGAGGGCGTCAAGTTCAAGAAAGATCACTTATGCGGTGCCTGTGAAGCAGGAAAGATGACGAGGGCCAAACATCCCTCGAAGACAATCATGACAACCACTCGACCCTTCGAACTGCTCCACATGGATCTTTTCGGTCCCACTCATTACTCAACTCTTACTACTACTGCTTGCCTCTATGGCTTTGTTATTGTTGATGATTATTCTAGATATACTTGGGTGCACATAATCCTCTACAAGACTGAAGTGCAGGATGTCTTCAGACGCTTCGCCAATCGAGCAATGAACAACTATGGCGCCAAGATAAAGCACATCAGAAGTGACAATGGCACTGAATTCAAGAACACTGGCCTTGATACATATCTTGATACCTTGGGCATCACACATGAATTCTCAGCCCCGTACACACCACAGCAGAATGGCATCGTCGAACGCAAGAACAGAACACTCATTGAGATGGCCCGAACGATGCTTGATGAATACAAGACTCCAAGAAAATTCTGGCCTGAAGCCATTGATACTGCATGCCATACAATCAATCATGTTTATCTTCACAAGCTTCTGAACAAGACATCTTATGAGCTCCTTACTGGCAAGAAGCCAAATGTCAGTTACTTCAGAGTATTTGGCGCCAGGTGCTGGATCAAGGATCCACATCACATTTCAAAATTTGCACCAAAAGCACATGAGGGTTTTATGCTTGGATATGGAAAGGATTCGCACTCCTACAGAGTCTTCAATCTCTTTCATTATAAAGTGGTTGAAACAGTGGATGTGCGGTTTGATGAGACTAACGGTTCACAAAGAGAGCACCTCCCAAATATGCTAGATGAAGTTCCATCCAACGAATCAATCAAGCTTATGGGAACCGGAGAAATCATACCCTCTGAAGCTCAACCTGAAGAGGAACTTATCATCTCCGCACATGATCAACCTGAAGACAATGCTCAGCCTGAAGACAATCCCACTAACAATGACAATGATCAGCAAGAGCAAAACCTTCGCCCTGTACATCCTCGTGTTGCCAATGAAGTGCAGATTGAGAGAATAATTGACAGCATCAATGCACCCGGTCCGCTCACTCGATCAAGGGCAACTCAGCTGGCAAATTTCTGTGGGCACTTCGCATTCATCTCAATAACAGAACCCAAGAAAGTTGAAGAAGCCTTCATGGAACCTGAATGGATTCAAGCTATGCAAGAAGAGCTTCAACAGTTTGAGCTGAATAATGTATGGGAACTGGTTAAGCGTCCTGATCCTCGGAAGCACAACATAATAGGCACCAAATGGATATACCGCAACAAGCAAGATGAGCATGGTCAAGTTGTCAGAAACAAAGCTCGTCTCGTTGCTCAAGGATATACTCAATTGGAAGGCATTAACTTCGATGAAACATTTGCTCCTGTGGCTCGACTTGAAGCCATACGCATACTGCTGGCCTATGCAAATCATCATAACATACTTCTATATCAAATGGATGTGAAGAGTGCCTTTCTCAATGGCAAGATTGAAGAAGAAGTGTATGTTGCACAACCGCCTGGCTTTGAAGATCCGAAACATCCTGACATGGTATACAAGCTCAACAAGGCACTGTATGGCCTCAAACAAGCCCCTCGGGCCTGGTATGACACACTCAAGTACTTCCTGAAGAGCAAAGGCTTCATACCTGGTTCCCTAGACCCCACTCTCTTCACGAAGACATATGATGGTGAACTGTTTGTGTGCCAAATATATGTGGATGATATTATCTTCGGATGCACCAATAAGAAGTACAGTGAAGAGTTTGGATATATGATGCAAGAGCAATATCAGATGTCTATGATGGGAGAGCTGAAGTTCTTCCTCGTTCTCCAAATACGACAGCAACGCAACGGCATCTTCATATCTCAAGAGAAGTATCTCAAAGATTGCCTGAAGAAGTTCGGTATGCAAGACTGCAAAGGCTTCACGACGCCAATGCCAGCCAAGCATCATCTGGGTCCTAACGACAATGGTAAAGAGTTGGGTCAAAAGGTATACCGCTCCATGATTGGTTCTTTGCTTTATCTATGTGCATCTAGGCCAGATATTATGCTTAGTGTTTGCATGTGTGCTCGATTTCAAGCGGCACCAAAGGAGCCGCATCACTTAGCTGTGAAGCAAATTCTTCGGTATTTGGCTCACACCCCAACTCTAGGATTATGGTATCCAAAGGGCTCAGAGTTTGATCTGGTTGGATTCTCGGATGCTGATTATGCTGGTGACAAAGTGGATCGCAAATCTACATCAGGCACATGTCACTTTCTGGGACGATCACTTGTATGTTGGTCTTCAAAGAAGCAGAACTGTGTATCTCTCTCCACTGCTGAATCTGAATACATTGCTGTTGGATCTTGCTGCGCTCAGCTTCTGTGGATGAAGCAAACACTCAAGGACTATGGCATTCATCTGAAGCAAGTGCCACTCTACTGCGACAACGAAAGCGCCATCAAGATTGCCAACAACCCAGTTCAGCACTCAAAGACAAAGCACATCGAAATTCGTCATCACTTTCTCAGAGATCATGTTGTGAAGGAAGATATTGATATCATACATGTCAACACTGAAGAGCAATTGGCAGATATCTTCACCAAGCCCTTGGATGAGAAGAGATTTTGCAAGTTACGGTGTGAGCTAAATATCCTGGAATCCTCAAATGTCCTGTGATCAGGCACACATCCTAACACTTATGCATATTGATGACTTAGATGTGCAACACACGAAGTAAAGTATATCTTCAATCAATAAAGAC
The DNA here is from genome assembly GCF_018294505.1 of Triticum aestivum. Classification (NCBI taxonomy): domain Eukaryota; kingdom Viridiplantae; phylum Streptophyta; class Magnoliopsida; order Poales; family Poaceae; genus Triticum; species Triticum aestivum. The sequence goes on from NC_057794.1 coordinate 535,421,637, forward strand.
ATACATTCTAAGTGTGAATACATTAATATGGAATTTGACTTCGAAGCGCCACGATAATTGTGCGTCGTGTCTGGGTCTAATACTTCCTATACGGTGGGTAACGCCACCACCAGATGTTCTGTTTGAAGTGTTTCACTCATGGCGTTACATTTGCTATGTCTTCACATTTGGTTTGGCTTCAATCTCAACATATCTTCATGATTATCTTCACTATGTTGATTATATAGATATATATATACTAGTGTTCTGTCCTCTACAGCATTCACTTATAGCTATGTCTTCTTGTTGAATCTTTTGAACTAAGTGAATGTGATCGGACCCTAACTTCTCTATGCTTTCTATCTCAAACTCTATCTCTCCAAATCATATGCATTCTATTGAAATTGTCGAATGTCTTCTTTGCGTCCTTGTCAGCAGAAGATACAGAGACAACCATTAAGTCCGTTTTCAATGCTCATTCCTCCACCTGAAACCCGGAGAAGTGGGAACGACCACCCGACAATCCAGGCGTGCGTGGGACGTGGAACAAACCCCAATATGCTGTATGATGGCCACGTGTTCCTCAGATGCGAATCGCCAGGGGCACTTGTGTAATAATGCAGTGCCACTCCTGTACCTATAAATACACACCTCACAACAGTCATTATCTCTTCTTCCACTCTCGCACGAACCCTAGCGCCACCGCTAGCCCTCAACGACGCCGGCGATGAAGTGCTTCGCTGCCGCAACCTCTCCGACACCGTCTTCACGTCGACCGCGGACATCGTCTTCTCTGTCGTCGCCATAGGTGTCCTCCGTCGCCAAGTTAGGGCACGGACGATCGAACTGCTCGGCCTCCTCTTCCACTCCGTCTAGCAGTTCTTCGTGTGGTAAATAAAACCTCCTTTTTACGGCCCCTTTGATCCTATAGCTTTATCACTTCCTATCACAAGCAGTTTCTATTCACACAAGTTGGATCTCTTTCATACTGCATCTCATAACATGCCTAGTATATTCACTTATGCTTCACAAAGTAGTTAGATTCCTCACTTGTACTGATCCGTGGATTCGTACAAATCTGGAACCAACTCCTTATCTATGAGTGAATGTCTTCGCACGATGAGGTCAATGTCTTCTAAACTAATTTATCTTCAAAATCTTCTGAGAATGCATATGACCTCTTCCCCTTCCCTTGCACCTTAATGCTGTCACAGGTACATGTCCGTGGGAGAATCCCTTGGTTCTCATAGTCTGCATTCATTTGCAGAATTCTTACAGCATCACATAAATTCTCCCGAAGCCAGTTCCTGTTTGTCTAGCAAGCGAAAACCTTTGAAGCCTCTGAATGTATTGAAACCTTTCAGATTAAAGTTCATGGCTTCAGAAAAATCAGCAAGGAAGGGTGGCAGAAAGCATCGACGAGAAACATCAAGAGATCTATCCGATGACCTCTCAGAGCTGTACAAGACAGATCCCGAAGAAGATTACAATCAGCGCAAGACGCGGATCCAATGGATTCGACGCTATTGGGCAGAACAGTGGTTCAAGTACAGATTTGTGACCAAGGAATATGCTGAAAAGAATGCCATCAAGCGACCATGGGGAGACATCCTCTACAAAAATCTTCAACCCAGGACCAGAAATGAAGCCATTGAACAAGGCTTCTATCCCTGCATGGTCCGTGGACCACAGCCTGCGGATGCTGACCCATCATCCCTGCTATGGTGTCATGACGACAATCTGTTTAAGCGCAACTTCCAGTTTGCCCAGAACTCAGCGAAGCAGAACAAGAAGACTTTGGGTTTAGATTTCAACCCTGGTCCCTCTGCTCCCCGTGCCGATGGAACTCGCGAAGCTGAACCCAATCTTCTTGGGCCCTTCTACAACCTTGAAGGTCTCATCACTCACATCGTGGTTCAAGGGACAGCCGTGAATGAGCCTGCAGATGACGCTGAATCAGATGAAGCGCCTGCAGCGCCGAAGCCAAAGAAGCTGAAGCAGCCAAAAGCTTCAAAGCCGGCCTCTGCACCAAAAATCTCACGGGCGAAGCCACTGGCAACTGCACCTCCTGAAGACAGTGTGCAGTCTGAAGATTTGTCACGCATCTCCAAGCCCCAGAAGGTCAAGATGCCTCTGCCACACACCGGCCAAGAGCTAACAGCTGCTGCCATTCTGCGCAATGATGCCATTGATCTATCAAGTGATGAAGATCTTGCAGATGACGCTCTTGAGCAACTCATCAAGAGCAAAGAAGAAGCAGAAATCTTCAATGATCTGCCTCTCTTTGATGTAACAATCATCCACAACTTCATTGATGAGTGGTTTGACATGCCAAACATCAGCTTCGAAGATCTGCAACTACCCATTGGCCTCAGTGTCGCCTTCCATGGCACCATTGCTTCAGAGCTAGCCCTCGCTCAGCGCATCGTCGAACTGAAGCAAAAGATCGACTATGAAAAGGCTCAGTTCAAGAAGCATATGGCCAAGCTCAGCGTGCAAGAGGTGAAAAACTTCAAGATTATGCTGCACGAGCTCAAAGAAGCCTTTCTCAAAAACGCGCAGAAGCTCAGGGTTCTCGGGAGCGTATGAAGAGCCTGGCTGACAAGTGTGTGCAAGGCTACAACGAAGCTGAGAAGCGCAAGGCCCTTGGGCGTCCGGGCATTGATCCCAGGATGGCTGCTAAGCAGAAGAAGAAGCCCATTGTGGCCGAACCTCTCGCACTAAGGCAGGAAGCAGATCCCATTGTCTTCCCAACTAGAATCACTAGCTCGAAGCCAAAAGCCCGGTCAACCGCTTCAGAGCTGAAGAAGATAAGGACTGCTGAGGCTGAAGCCAGGAAGAGGAAACATCCTGAAGCCTCTCCTACTGCCCCCTCCAAGAAGAAGAGGAAGACCAAGAAAGAACGGGCTGCTCCCACAGAGCCTTTGATTGTTGAACCCATTTCCATGGTTCGTCCTGACGCTGAACGCCAACTGACAATTCATGAGTCTGCTTTCACAGAGGCTCATGAAGCTGAAGACTTTCCAACAGCTGATCCCATCGCTGCTGACGACATTGGTCACCATGACCATGTAGAAGATGGTGCAGTCCTTCCTCAGCTCGAGCACAGCGAACTCATCAGCATTGGTCGTCCTCTGACGCCAATTGCTCAGGATGCTTCATGGGCTGATCGCCCACAAGAGGAAGAAGACTTTGCGGCCCAGCCAACTCCAACTACACAGGCGTCGCCTGTGTTGCGCAGGCTTCGCAAAGGACCCAAGCCTCCAGTCTCTGTGTCTGAAGCTGAAGCCGCTGAAGACATTCCGGCTGCATCAGCCGATGAAGAAGAAGTCCCACAAGCTGCTACTCCCCTGTCCCACCAAGAAGCGGTTCTCGAGGAGAACGTGACTGTGACCGACCCTCCAGCTCGTCAAGTGGAGGTTGAAAATCTTGAGGCTGCCACCACCAACACCACTGAAGCCACTGACGCTGTCATGGCTGAAGCTAATGTGGAGCCCTCACCAACAAAAGCACCAGAAGTCAGCGAAGCCACTGATCCCACTACTTCTGTTCCCACGCCTGCTGCCGGTCCTCAGTTCGACTATCATGTTGAGCACATGCCTCAGGTACAGAAGCCAATCCCAAGATTGCCCAGGTTCCCAGGTCCTGCATCAGCACCTGGATCCTTCAATATCAATGGCTTCAGAGCAGACAACACATTCTTCAATAGCTCCAGGAACCCCTACTCAAGGGAAAGAATATCATCTGATCGGTTCTGGAGCTATCCGCAGCGAAGCTATTACTCCTACATTCTATACAATCAAGGTCGCATCTTCCCACACAAGCGTCTTGACATTGAAGCAACAGCTGGTCTGCCCTATCTGGAAGAAGCTCTGGATTGCTTCAAGGAGGTTGGATTGCTGCCGTTCGTCACTGACCAAGAGCATTGGAATGAAGAGTTGCTGCTTCAATTCTATGCCACACTTCACATCCGCGGGTATAACAGAGATCCGAAGACTTGGGTCCTGGAGTGGATGACAGGAAACGTTCATCACGAAGCCAAAGCCTTTGACATCATTGAGCTCACTGGTCTACCCACACCCGGTGATCTCTACGAATCTGGCTGTCAACTTCACAGTGAAGCTGTGGAGAGCATCTTTCAGAAGCCTGAACCTAACATGAGTCAGATGCTCAGTATGATGAAACCATTACCCCAAGATGCTGCATATCCCAAAGAGTTATTTGTTGAAGACCCAGAGTATCTGCCAAGGACTATTTATCACATCATAAGGCGAACTCTCTGGCCCATCAAAGGGCAATTTCCACATGCCAAGCTGGAAGGTGCAATGAAGACTTTGATCTTTTATATTCTTCATGGAAAATGCTTCAATGCACAGGATTTCTTCATTCGCCAACTTGCTGCATCAGGCTCTGATCTGTTTGGCTTGAAGTTCTACGCCCCATGGGTAATGCGGTTGATCAAACTTCACTCCGCTATCTCATATCAGCCATCTGCTCGCAATCATCGGATTTTTCTGCCTGATGTGGATATGTCTATTGAAGCCATCTATCCCGAGCCTGCCAAGGAACCTCTAAGTCTTCAGAATGCAGAGCATCAAAGTTTTTCTCAGAACATTGAAGGAGTTAAAGCAGTCACTCGTGTGTATCCTTTGGCTGGCACTACACGTGCACCGCATCCTGCTCTCACTGAAGCCACTGACAGTACAACTGCCCCACGACCCAAGAAGCGCACTCGTGTTCTCAATGACCGAGAGCTTCTTGTGGCTCTTCATCAGAAACAGGATAGGCATCATGACTGGCTGAAGCATCAAATGCAAAGCCTCTTGGTGGATGTTAATCGCATTCGCAATCTTGCCACCAAGAATGCCTTTGTTGCCCATGAAACCTCTCGACGCACATGGAAAGGGCTGACGCTGATGTGTTCTGAAGATGATCTTCAAGAGGATGGCTTCTCTGAGCGCTTCAAGTTTGACTCCACACCCCCTCGAAGGGCAGTGCTGCGACGAACTCCATCTCTTGAAGACTCTGAGTTCTCTTCCTCTGCTGCAACTGTAAATGCCAGAGTGATCGAGGATGAAGACGATGCTACTTCACCGCCGCCCCCTTCAGCACACTTCGACACTGCTCCAAGTTCTTCTGCACCGCCGAACACCACCAACGAACCTGCTGCTTCACCTACTCTTCATGGGAACGAGTAGATGCTCTATGTCTTCAAACCTTTTTGGTCCTTACTGAAAAAAGGGGGAGAAGCATATGAGTTTGATAGTCTTCAAGCGGGTCCATATGGGCGGGTGCTTCATATTTTGCTTCGTGTTTACAACTGTTGTTTTGATACATTTGGTTCTTTGAGTTGTAACACTTAAACTCGATGGTCGTCTGCTACTTATTTGCCATTTTGTGATGCGATGATAAATTCCGCATGTGCGACGATAAATTCCGCACTTAGATCATTTTGCAGACGTCCATTTTCCATTATGCATGTCATTATCTTCACATACCTTCACATGTATAGTGGATTGTCATCATAAATTGAAGAGGATCTCCACAAGCACAACTTGCCATGTGCATTTGCATTCCAAAAGTAAACTACTTATATGCACATCTTCAGGGGGAGCCCTTGCAACTTATGAAGACAATTCCTTATCCTTTACAATTTCACATATTATATTCCCCGTTGAAAACTTCAACTAGTTTGTCATCAATCACCAAAAAGGGGGAGATTGTAAGTGCATCTAGTGCCACCCCTAGTTGGTTTTGGAGTATTGACGACAAACCTAGTTAAGGGACTAATGTGTTTGTGAGAATTGCAGGATAACACAGGTAGAAGTCCCTCATTGATTCGGTTTTCCTACCAGAGATGACCCCTAAAAATGTATGAAGACATTGATGTCAAAGGTGGTATATGAAGATATTCACATTGAAGACTATGACAAGAGAAGACATCGCGTGAAGCCTATGGAGCTCGAAGACTTAGATCTTTCGGAGTTCTTTTTCTTCTTCTTTGTTGAGTCATAGGAACCACCGTACTGTTAAGTGGGGTCCAAGAGAACCAGTCAGAATGACTGAAGTGATGCTTAACCAAAACCTATGTCTTCGAGTGAAGACTATGAGAGCGAATCTTGTCCAGAGTCGGACAAGTCAGCTTTGCTTGTAGCCCAAGTAAAGTTGCCGTGTGAGTTTGAAATCTGACCATTGGAACACGTGTCAGTTCCTTAGTGACCCAGGGTCATTTCGGACAAATCAGGTCTGGTTGCCTAGTGGCTATAAATAGCCCACCCCCTACAACCATAAATGGTTGGCTGCTCAGAGTTAGTATACAGCTTTTGTCCTTTGAGAGCAACCCACCTCGAAGCCTTTGAGAGAGAATTCCTTGCGAGGATAAAGCCCTAACCACCCAGAGCCAAAGAGAATTAGGCATCACTTAAGTCTTCTTGTCTGTGTGATCTGAAGACTTATTACACTTGAGGACTGTGAGTCCTCCAGCCGGTTAGGCGTCGCGTTCTGAGCATCCAAGAGACATTGTGGATCGCCGGTGAACGAAGTCTGTGAAGGTTTGGGAGTCTACCTTGAAGACTTACCAGAGTGATTGGGCGAGGTCTGTGTGACATTAGCTCAAGGGGAATACGGTGAGGACTGGGTGTCCTGAGCTGCGTGTTCAGGACTGGGTGTCCGGAACTGTGTGTCCTCAGGTTTAAATACCTAGCCGCCCTAACCAGACGTACAGTTGTCACAGCAACTGGAACTGGTCCAACAAATCATTGTCTTCAACGTGTCACTAGTTTCATCCTTTCCTTCCCTTTACTTACTGTTGGTCTTTGTGAAGTCATTGTATGATTACACTATCTTTTATCTTCACTGAGTGACTGCGTGTTTTGTTTGGCTTCATAATATCTTCCTACCTGATCCTTACTAGATTGCTGCTATTAGTCATTGTGCTTTCACTCCATTGAATACTTGACTATGGTTTGCCTAATGTAGTCTACCTTCCGCTGCATGGTAATAGGTTTATTTTTATCGTTTGTCTTCATAACTTCCACGTTTTGAAGACTTTCATAAAAATTGCCTATTCACCCCCCCCTCTAGTCGATATAACGCACTTTCAGTCTTACAACGCAACAGAAACCCTCAAAAAATCAAGCGAGGCGAGGGGAGCAAGTTTTGGATTACAAGCCGAAGACGGCTAGCATAGAGCACGCAGGCTCACAACAAAGGTGCCAAAAGGTGCCTGCCTCACATCCCTACGGGGGCGGCGCAGGAGCTCTCGCCAGAGCGTAGACCTGACGAAGACGGGCAAGAGTGAGCTGCAGGAGATCAACGTCTCGGTGTCTTCCCAACGGCGCCCAGTCCTCATCCTCACTCACCTTCATCTTCTTAAAAATTATCAGAATCTAGATCATCCGCCAATCCATTCTCATCCTTCTCTTCCATCATCCTTTGCATTTTCTCCCCTTCCCCGTCCCCATTAGCCAAACCACTACCAGCAATATTAGCCAAACCACTACCAACAATTACTGCTGACTGACTGCTCAACCCTGTTTCACGACAAACGGCGATGCGTGACATATAATTCTACTATTCATCGGTTGTGACCCAGGTGGATGAATCTCATTAGTCGACTGACCACCCTGGTCGGGTTCATACACCCGGCCGCCTTCCAATAAATTCTCCTCCTTCGGCACAGGGATCACTTAGGCATATGAGTGAATCATCCGTTTTCTGCAACGCCTTAACCAGGCCAACCACTTATGTCTCCTATCTATCATGTTCAACTCCCACAAAACACTTTTACCAGATTTGGTCCATACTGCATAAATACTAATGGAGCACTCGTTGGGATCAAACCCAAAACTTGTTGTCAACCAGTATTTCAACTTGTTGCCATAGTAAACAGTGCAATTCACAGACTCATACAACTCCATATTTACCATTAAACACATTGAACAAATAGTCACTCCTAACAATGGTAACCAACAGGGGTGCTCCCCTCTGGACACAGGCGAGGAAAGAAGACCTCACAGCACGTATTCTGCCAATGCCTCCCAGCCTCCACGACACCCGGTTTGACCAGCAAAGGCCTCCCTCCACGCACTTGAACCAATCTAAATCGGTAACAGCCGGCCAAATCGATACCCTGGGAGCTTAGTGAATTTAGAGATTCATCTGCTGTTGAGTATACAACAAACAATTACCTCGTGATATGGATGAACAAGACAATCACATCCCTGGATCTGTAGAAAGGGCTTCATCTAGGCAGCAAATGAGGTTTCGACAAGCAATGATCAAGTTCAGACTCCATTTGTTTGCAAGAGCAGCGCAGGATTTAAAAATGCCAAAATTGTACCAAAATACTTTTCCAGCCGTCCATCTCACACGCTCAGACACATTGTTCACATCGATAATAACAAGACTGACAACGGAATTCTGTGTAAACTCGCCAATCAACAAGGAAAATGACAAGTAGCCAAGAGCTATAGGAAACTGATGGTGACCGCAACATAGTAGTACAAGTTCCCACATAAGAGGTTCCGAGCAACTATCAAAGAAATACTTTATTATTATTCCAAGGTTTGTCAACTTCGGAAGCTACAAGACCAGCAGATGTAATGTGTCAAACAAAACAAGGCCCCGGAGCAGGGAGCGAGTTCTGGGCTTCACGCCCTCATGCAATCTAGAATCATAGGAACCGACCGACGACCGACAAATATAGCTGCTCCAGGGCATACCCCTTCCTACATGATGTCAACACTCTAGGCTGCAAAACTTAAGACAGGGACAATCATTTTGCCTCTTATTCTCTTCGTACGGAGTTATCGTTATCCTTCACCTCAAACGGACGCGGCGGCTCCCTGCTTCTTGTGCGCAAACTCGATGCCCTTCTCAATGCTGGCCTTCAGCTCAGGCTTCAACGCTTCGAGTGCCTTGGCCTCATAATCGGTCACTCCCTCCAGGTCGGAAGAGATGATGGACTCGACACCATTCTTCCCAATCTTAACTCTGGACGCAAAGAATGGTAGCTCAGTTAGCTCGGACTGGACATACGTGCACTCGTAAACATCTGGATCACCAGCCAGTGCACGGAGTGATGACTCGACAAATCTGGCAGCGGCATATGCCATGGACAGGGTAGCGGATCCAGCACCGGCTTTCGCCTCCACCACCTCTGTCCCTGCATTCTGTATCCTCTTTGTCAGCTCTTCAGTTTCCTCATCCGTGAAAGTGACAGATGGCCTAGTTTTGGACAACAGAGGTAGGATTGTAATTCCAGCATGACCACCAACAACTGGGACATCAACGTCAATGAGCTTGAGGTCCTTCTTCTGAGCTACAAACGTGTTCGCTCTGACAACATCCAGGGTGGAAACTCCGAAAAGCTTCTTGGGGTTGTAGACACCCTTCTGTTTCAGAATCTCAGCAGCAATCGGCACTGTGGAGTTGACTGGGTTGCTGATAATATGGATAAAGGCATCAGGGCAATTGTCTGCGACAGCCTCAATAAGCGACTTGACGATGCCCGCATTGATGTTGAACAGGTCATCACGAGTCATGCCTGGCTTTCTTGGGACCCCAGCAGGGATGACAACAACATCCACACCTTTCAAGCAGTTGGCTAACTCAGCAGGGCCAGTAAAGTCCATGACCTGAGAAGGTGTGTTGCAGTGGCTGAGATCAGCAGCGACTCCCTTGACATTCGCAATATCATACAGGCGCAGTTCTGAGACCAGAGGAGACATCTTGATTAACAGGCCCAATGGCTGCCCGATGCCCCCAGCAGCACCAAGCACTGCCACTTTGTAAGATGCCTCAGGTAGTATCTGAGCCACAGACTTTGCCTTTGGCACAACCCTTGTGGTGACAGATGCCCGAAGAGGTGCGGTCTTGCCGAGGAATGAGGATCCCAATTCAAAGTTAACTGATGACGACGATGCCTTTAAGCCACCATAGCTTGTGATGCCATGGCTCCTTGGCCTTGAAACCAAAGCGGCCTGAGCACTAACTGAAGTCATGGTAACAGCTGATGCCATGTCCAACTGCAGGAACAGAACTATATGAGATTAATATACAGTGGTAACATGCAGAGTCTAATTACAAATTCCAGCTAAAAAAATTTGAACTGGACTAATAGCCCAATACAGTGGTAAATGCAGATTCCAATTACACCATCCATGGAGTAGATGTAGGAACACTCGAAATAAATTGTAACGAGAATAAAACAAGGGCACTTGATTGTAAGTTATACTATGTATTTGCTTGCAAGCATCAATGGAACAAGGGATGGCAAACTATCTCCTCCCTTCATTTTGAACACGAAAGGAACTGTACTAATTATGAATTACTGTAAGTGAAATAGGAGTTGAAATTACACGTAAACACTTGCGACATTTCTTCCCCGACCGCGGAATGTAAACAAGTACGTACTAGGTAGAATCAGAGATAAATTTCCCTAGGTAGAATAATGAGAGGAAGCTATTTCTATTCAGAATGCAGCAATTTACGGCTTTGCTAAACATGATGCAGGGCTGTACGACACGCAGACAATCAGATCCCTGGATCTGTGCAAGGGGAGGTCGTCTGTATGATATGGCGCTGCAGGAAAATCTTGCACAATGGCTCATCTTACAGCAGCAATCAGTAACCTATGACGCCATACGATACGTTGCCGCGACTCGCAGGGGCGGATCTAAAACTAAATAGTGTGCCGACACGCTCTGAAATTGTGAAGGCCCCTCCCTACCCTGGCGGGATCGATTGATTTTAACAACAGAGAGAAACTGACGAACCAACCTATCTGCTCATACCTGGAAGGAAGGAGACCCAATCAGTCCGCAGGGAGTGAGACGGGGTGGAGAGAGCGGCAGGATGCTCCGGAGGCCGATGAAGTAGGGGAGCTGCGGCGGCGAAGCGCGGCCCGAGGGGGCGTCGGCGGTTGGTGGGCGGAGGCAGCGGCCCTTGGCTCACCCTTTGCTCTTTTTTCTTGGTTGGGGGCAGGTGGCTCTGGACTCCTGGTGATAAATAAATAGCTGGGCTGGGCAGCGGCGGTGGCGGCGCAAGAGAAACAGAGAGAGATCGGCTTTGATTTTTCTTGCGCTGGTTCGCTCGCTTTTTTTTTTTTTGAGGGAACGCTGGTTCGCTCGCTGGACGGTAGCCTCGGAGACAACGGGCTGGCTCTGCCGTTGGCCGACACTCCTTTCTCCGTCCGCCGTTAGGTGCAGCTGGGGTAGGGCCGTAGGGGCAGGGGGATCTTGCCTACGCGCAGTGTTAATTTTGAAATATATTAAGTACATGTGAATATTATTTATGTATTATTATATTATATTTGGCATAAAATTAACTGCATGCTAAACGTGTTGAGCGTTTGATATTGAAGCAGTCTAGGTTGTTGGATTGACATGATTTGATGATCGAGATTAAGTTTAAGTGGATCTACTCCTTTGGGTCTTTTTATACTGATATAGATGCTGTTGTGCTTTCCTTCAAAAAATTTAAGGCCTCATTTTGAGTTAAGGATGCTTTGAATCCCATGCCACATTCAATCCATGCATGAAGATGCGAGAGAGAAAATCAGAGGCCATGCACGCACTCTTGTTATATAATTCCCCCGTTTCTAAATATAAGTCTTTTTAAAGACTTTTATATGAATCACACATACGGAGCAAAATGAGTGAATCTACACTTTAAACTATGTCTACATACGTTTGTATGTAGGGTTTTTTTTGCGCTGGAACATCCGTATGTAGTTCACATTAAAATCTCTAAAAAGACTTATATTTAGAAATGGAGGGAGTATTACATGTACCATACCATGCAAACATGTGGAGCATATTTTACCGGGCGGGTTTAAACCCACAAAACTCTTAGCCCTTAACTCAACATCTATCTCGATTGTTGAGAATTTCGAGATGAGCCCTTAAACCGGAAGAGAGGGAGTAGTTGGTATGACAATACCTTACCAAGGCAATCATCACTAGGTGAAACTATACCTGGCCATGGGAAGCCCGGCCCGAAAAAGCCCGACCCGGCCCCGCCCGACGCTGCTCCCGGGCCGGGCTTGGGCCTAGATTTTAAGCCTGATGGCCGGGCCGGGCCGGGCCCGGGCCCGTCGTTTTTGTGTTTTTCTGAAGGTTGGGCCGGCCCGGCCCGGAGCCCGATGGGCTTTTATATGTACGGGCCGGGCTCGGGCCCAAAAAACAGGCCCGATGGCCGGGCCAGGCCGGGCCCGGGCTTGGGTTTTTTGCGTCGGGCTTGGCTAGGCCCGGCCCGAAGCCCGGCCCGGCCCGAGGTATGGCCAGGTATAGGTGAAACCAAAGATATGCTCTTACAAGTTGTTTTAAAGTCTGAAAACAATTTAGCATGTAAAACATAAAAAAATGTACTATTTCATACAAATTCAAACATAAAACTAAATCACAGCTTGAGAAAAAAAAACTAATCGTGTTAATGGTCCAAATCAATGGGCAGTTGGAAATAACTATCATACCCTCTCCTTTTGTACTATGTGCATTAGATCTCCTTATGACAAGCCTTTCGCCGACAATTACACTAATAAGTAGCTAATTGTTCATGTGTTGCAACGGAGGCATACATATTCTACTGGTTCAACATTAATCATGTCCAACATAAATCTTACACACATCATATTCTAGATTTTAGATTTGATGATTTGTATGGGTAGGGGGAGGCAATGAAAGTTTTGATTTACTTGAATTTTTGGTAAGATTTGATTTGATTCAGTTAATGCATGAATGATGTAGGAGAAGGGGCGTGTGGAGGGGGTGGGTGTGAGGGCGAGCGTACAATGACCAACTCCTCTTTAATAGTAGAGACATGTAACTTTCGTGACACAATATTAGAGTATGAATATACTGACAACAATTTTATGTCACATAAAGTACACGGTAACACATTAATCCTAGAAACACTAAAAAAAGCAGAGTAATCCTAGGTGTAGTGAGTTTTAGAGTTCCTCTTCAACCAAACTTCGATCTGCATAACGAGTTTGAAGTTGTATTTTACTTTCTTGTCTCTTGTCTTCATGTCTTTGAGTGACAAAGAAATATGAAAATGGAAGAATGCCTTCAGGGTGAGCGGAATCGGGAAAACAATTCAATCTAGTGTGTTCCACAAAACTGCAAACGTAGCATGCACTCTTTAGTTTAGATTTCATCTATCTTCCTCCTCCAAAACGCTTTTCCCTAAGTACATAGCAGCCCTTTCAGGGAATCGGGCGAGGGTTCTGATGCATTACTTCAAAAGTGAAGTCATTTGACTTTACCACCATTGTACTTATTTAGAGGAATCCACGTGCTTATTCACCTAGCGTGAGATTGTAACATTTCAATTTTGATGACACCCTCATTTTCTTTTGCAATGACACTTGACTAAACATATATTTGAATCCACATCCTCCTATACAAACATGCACTTATGGTTCCAATAGATAATATCGAGATCGGTCAGTTTTTGTAAATGCGAACCTCGTTGCAGCAACAGTAATAGATTTTATCCATTAGATAATATTGAGATTGCAAGGATTATTTCCTTGGCATCTTGCATCTAGTCAAGTCATTTGAGATTTTATTAATTTGATTCAGGTGTAATTGATTTTATCTAAATATAACCAACCATATGTGGTTGGTCATTGAGATGTGGTGTTAGTGTTATGCGACAATTTGAGGGTGTTATCTCTAGTCAACATGTGAGTTTCAGACATGTCTTCCTTTTAACAATGATATGTCTGTGTAGTGGAGCAAATTTCATTCTTGAGTTGACTTGTGTTTAGATAAATGGAGTTGTTGCTTAAGGAGCAACTATCTCATTCGTTGTTATCATCATTCTATAGTGCATTTTGCAAATATAAAGTTACCATGGTACATATTAACTTGACATGAGACTGTAACCTATAAATCCATCTATGCACTAATGCTACTTCTCTTCACCACCATTATACCAAGACATTTAATAATACTAAATATCTACTACATCTAATTAATTGTCATGCAATGAGTAAAATCACACCTACTTGAGTGGGGTATCATGCATATTTTCTCTCTACATATGCCAAAAATTTGAAGATGCCATGCAAGGGGTGACCCATGTAGTGAAGCTAGCAAACGGAGGGCATATTATTTTCTTGTCTTCTCTCGAAAAAACAACTTGGGAATATGGTGGTACATTCAGGATGAGCGGCATTGGGGAAAGGGTTCAATCGAGCTCCCTTGTTGATATTGCAATACTGAAGATATCTCCTCTTTAGGCAAACATATTGTTAAATCCGATGAGTTTGAACCATTCCCTCATTCTTCTTTGTTGTGTTTATCTTCCTTTTCCCGATTTGGCATTGACAAAGGCCACATGTGCAAGCCACTCCTCCAGTTGGTTGATTTAGTGGCCGATAGCGAATTGGCCTCCACGGTTAGCTAAATTTGCTTCGACTTAACGTAAATTGGTGTACTAATTTTGGAATTTAATTGAATTAATTATCCCATCAAAATAAGTTTCCTGGCCATGCATCTTTCTTTTCCTCTTGTATGAGTATAAATTTTTTTCAGGTGTGACATTAATTCACTTCTAGCGCAGCTAAAATTTGCTTCAATCTGTACATAGTTTTTCTAATGTAATCGTTTGTAGCAAAGTCACTTCCATCGAGTAACGAATTTTGTCTCCATGGTAACAAAAAAATGCTTCGATTTAGCAAAAAAAAAAGGGTACTACGTAGGCAAAATTTGCTTCCAAATACAATACTATTTTAATTTCATCAACCAAAGAATTCTTTCCATAGAAATATGAATTTGTTTCCATCATACAATATTTTTTATTTCAAATGACATGAGGATATGTTGCCGTGATGATGAACATTTGCTTCCGTTACACGAAGAATGTGCATCCGGCGGGGTTGGTTGAACCTGGTGAAGATAGCAAACATGCCCTTAATGTATAAGTTGAGAAGTTAATTCTTCATCTGTTGACTTGTCAATATGAGGATGTTTCTCGTAGAAGAAAAACGAGGTAAATACACCGCAAGTTGTAGAACTTGCACACGATGGTCAGTTTGGTGCATAAACTTGTAAAATACGTGTTTTTGGTCATCTAACTTGTCCCTCCGTTCATATACGGTGCTTTCTACTGTACTCAACCGTATCATGTGCACACATGGCATGCCAACGTGGCAAGGGCCCACTGTCAGCAGCGGTAACCTGCGTGCACTGTTTTTTTTTTCTTCAGGAAGCACCCTTGCATTTTATTTATGTACGCAAAAAAATCCTCAAATGAAATAAAAAATGTTCAACCAACGGTGGGATTCGAACAGAACACTTGCTACAATCTGCCACGCTTTGATAACCACTTGACCTACATATTGTTCATGCTTTTGGAGCACAATTAGCTTTATATTAGAAAGACTGTACGGCCTTAAAAAAAGACTGCACAAGTTAAAATAGAAACCAAAACGAGAAAAAGGAAAGGCACCGGTTCGAACCTATGACCACATTTTTTTAGAAGAACCAGTGAACACATAAGCTCGCCTTGTGTGGGAGCACCAACCATCCGGCCACAGTGAGTTAAAAAAACATCAGCTACAATGACATTTAAATAGATAAACACAATTTATCTTATGTATTCTTCTTTCTTTTTTCTATTTAAAAGAAAATATAGTTCATAATGAGTAGACGTCAATTTCTTTCGGACAAATCGACAGAATTCATTAGAAATTCGAAAATCTAGATAAAATTTTATATGTAAAAAAATAATGTACATAATTTTTCAGAGAAATCAACTATTTTTTGTTTGAATTCAAATAATTTAAAAATTAAAAATATGGATAAAAGTTAATATAGTGCACAATGAATATACACATTTTCTGGGGACAAATCAATTTTGTTTGTTTGAATTCGAATAATTTGAAATTTGAAAATCTAGAGAAAAGGAAATGTGGGTCAGAATGAATGTAATTGTTTTTCTGGACAAATCATCTAATTTTTGTTTGAATTAGAATACGCTATATAAAAGAAATATAGTTCATAATGAATGTATGTAAATTTCCTTCGAACAAATCAGTGGAAATTTTGTTTGAATTCGAATAATTTTAAATCGGAAAATCTTGATAAAAGAAAATATAGGTCCGAATGAATTTATGTAAGTTTTCCCCAGGAAAATTAAATATTTTTTTGTTTGAATTCGAATATTTTAAATTAAAAAATCTAGATAAAAGAAAATTTAGTGCAGAAGGAATGTACGTAATTTTCTTTCGAACAAATTAGCGGAAATATTGTTTGAATCTGAATAATTTTAAATTTGAAAATCTAAAGAAAAGAAAATATATTCAGAATGTGTACTTTTATCCAAGACGTGATATACCTTATTAGTCCAAATGAAATAGCAAGCACGATCAGTTGTGGTGGTTAGGTCGTTAGTGCCATTACAAGAGTTCGCCTTTTCGAACTTGCTCCGTCCCATTTTTCCAGCCAAATATATTTACAGCGAATACTGATGGGTGGGACCCAGCGGGCAACTATTGTTGGAGTGGTTTTGTACAGAGTAAAAAAAATGAGGGTGTTTCTACAAAAAAAAACATCACGTGCACTAGCCACTGACAATGGTCCCTTGCCACACTGGCATGCCACGTAGGCAGCAAATACACCCACGCGCGGGAAATGTAACCGCATTTGCACACCCGCGCAAGTTTGATGATCAGAAACACATATTTTACAAGTTTGTGCACCAAACTGACCATCGCGCGCAAGTTGTAAGACTTCTAATGTATTTACCTCAAGAAAAAAAAAACACTAGGTGTTTTTCCTTGTTTCTCTCATATCTTCTTTAACCACAAAAATAAGCAACCATGACAAATAGATAATTTGTAAATGTGTTATCAATTTAAACGACCAAATTACAAGGGCGACTATATATGTATCATATCATACATGTATTTTAGCATGGAATCACATGCATCTTCATCTCTACATGCATGTAAACAAGAGTAAGTACATACAACATACATGGAGGGAGATCAGTTGTATAGTGAGTAACTGGGAGGTAGGACATGTTATCCCTTCTCTTCCCGAACTGAGTATGCTGGGCTGTAGGTCACGTACGTACTCTCGCACGCATTCCTCCACATGCAGACGGTTGATTGGTTAGAGCTGTGAGAGGAACTGAAGCTGCCTGAGGATGGGGTTGAGGGCCTCCATGAGCTTCTCGCAGGGGTGGTTGTGGACGCCCTCGTACGTGGTCACCACGATGCTCGTGTCCTTGGCCAGCCGCTGCACCTGCTTCTTCACGTTGCATGTGTGGTGCGTGCACCGGTAGTAGCTCCTGGATCATCACACAAATGTCGGCATGCATGCATGTATTAGTCGGTGAAAGACAGAACGTGATGTCTTTTAAGGCAGAAAAAACTTATTAAGCAAGCTGCTGAAAGTAATATTACTTGGCACATAGTAAAAAAAAGAGTATTTAACCAAAAACTACCACAATTCGCGGAAACGTGACAGAAAACTACCACTTTACGATTTTGTCCCGAAAACTACCACTTTTTTGTTAATCCGTGACAAAAAACTACCAAGTGTGAAAACCGCTCGCTTTGCCTGGGTTAAACGCGAATCTGACTGCCCAACCCCACACATAAACGGGCTAAAAATGCAATCGGGTCCCACAAACAAACTTCACCATTTGGCCATCACACCCAAACTTCCGTTCACATGACACCTTAAGTTTGTTGGCAGGGTTAGCCTAACTGTCAACCTGTCATATATGTCTATAGCTCCATATCCCTCTCCTCTTCTTAGATATATTGAGTTTTGAGGTACCTTACCACATAGCCCATGTTGTTATATCCCTTCCCTCCTCGATTGGGTCTTTTATTGCCCCCGTCTTTCCCACACTATCGTGACACTGTTCTCCTACTTTCTTTCCAAATGTGGATCAGAACCAATGGCATTGATAAGGTCGCTAGTAGGATCATGATGGGGACCAAAGCCAAAGAACAAACAATGCACTAGCAAAAAATGTCTAATTGGCACATCTAAAGAAGTCAATGCTGGACTTACTAGGTTCTTAGCTATTCATGTGAGAATTGATTACTTGCTCATACTATGAGTCTATTTTTCGAACTTTCAATAGTTGATAACCGATATGCATGCATCAATTGCATGTGGAGAGATCACCTACAATAAGAATATCCGATCTTTATTTTCAACTCCCGGAAGCATTTTGTCGCTTGCTACGGCTGACCTTCGTCATCAAATACCAGTTAGTATATAACTAGGGGCTAGGGTGCAAATTAACGATGATGGTAACCAATTAAGCTTATGCACCTAGATAATCTACACAAAACACAACACCCCGCAAAAAAAAATGGGTACACAAACACACAAATGGTCTACTGTCGGCACAAAGAGCACACACAACATGTTTGATTAATTTCAAGTTTATGCATGCACGTCACATGCGAACCTGCAACGTACGTACCACGAGTGATCGTTAGCCATGGCGAGAAGAAGCGATGAACATATATACGTACCTGGGGAAGGCGCTGTTCTTGACGGCCTTCTGGCCGTACTTCCTCCACCGGTAGCCGTCGTCGAGGACGTCGTTCTCGCTCTTGGTCTGGAACGCGAACCGCGGCCGGCTCGCCTTCCTGCTCCCCCGCCCGCGCGCACTGCCCTTCCCTTTCGTCTCCTCCCTTCCCACGCCACTACTGCTCCCTGCACCACTCTCCGGCGGCGGCGGCGGCGCCGCCCCGCTCACCATCTCCTCCCTGCCCACACCGGCCGCCACCTGCTGCGAAGTCGACCCGGCGGCGGCGCCCGGCCCCAGCGGGAGAAGCAGAGACGCCCAGTCCACCAGCCCGGGCATGGGCATCCCCGGCTGGCCACCCAGATGATCAGCCGCAGCGTCGCACGTCGACGACTGCGGCTGCTGCTGCTCCATCAGCGGCGGAGACTGCATATACTGGAAGTGACGGAACAGCTCGTCGTCCCCTTGCAGTTGCAGGTGGTCGTCTCCCTCCCGCAAGTTCTCCATCACCGATACGGAAGTGACGCCGCTCGCCCAGCCTCGATCGGTTGCTCCGGCGGCCGGAGAGGAGACCGATGGATGGAGGAGTGACCGCAGCGTGTGACATCGAGGGGGCGCCGTGGTATATAGACGGTTGGTTGCAGCTAGCTGCGGGTAGCTGTGACCGGAGGGTGAGACGGGAAGGTGAGAGGAGTTGGGCAAACCGAGCGTGCTGGCTGCGGCATGCAAGCCAAGGACGCGATCCACGGGAGAGAGAGAGAGAGAGAGAGAGAGAGTGAGGGGGACGAGCTACGTAGCTCGACATCGCAACCGTTTCCCAGCTACCCGATCGGGTCGGCTCAACTGCCCCGTCCGCCCCCGCGCGCACGCACGAGCCCTCGATTAGTTTTTTACATCCCCACGTACGTACTGCCTGCGTGCGTGTCCCCTCCAGATCGGGTTACGTGGGGGGCATGTAAAAATCTGTGTGCGCGCGTACCTCAAAAAGTCAAGGCAAAATGTCGTCGGTCTGACCTGTCACACAAACTTTTTTTTTTGAGAAAAGACCCTGTCACACAAACACTATGGACTATGGAACTCGGGCCAGGACCTTGCAGTTCAAACTACCATCGCCAGGCTGACCCAACGAAATGTGTGATATGCGCTGTCTTTGGGAGGTCGGCCCATCAAGCTTTCGCTCCCTAGTTTCTTTTGTTTTTCGCTGGCTACTCTAGTCTTTGCTCAGGGAAAAGCGGCTATCATTTCTTTATTAGTTTAGAAAAAAATGATGATTTTTTTTGAAAAAACACAGATTTAATAAAAATTACCGTGAAGTAAAAAATATTTTAAAAAAATCATGAATTAGAAATTTTGTTCATCGCTTCAAAAAATATTCACGAATTTTAAAGGCAGTTATCAATTTAAAATAAAATAAAATTGTAAAACGTTTGTGAACTTCAAAATATTAAATTTTTTAGAAAGTTGTCCATGGATTGGAAAAATATTAATAAATGGAAAAGTGTTTGCGATTAAAGAATATGTTCACAAATGTAGAAGTATTTTCATGAATTTAAAAAGGGAAAGAAAAAAGGTGGAAATTGAAAAAATAATTAAAAATAATAAGGAAAATGAAAAAAAGAGAGACAAAATGGGTCAAAACCCCAAAAAAGGAAAACACATAAAAGAAAAAAAAGATTGAAAGCTTCCAAAAATTGGGTGGAAGCTTCCAAACAGGTGACAGAAGCTTCGCAAAACCACTCTAGGAGCACTTCACTCAAGTTAATGGGCCGACCCACCAAAAGCGATTGTAGTGAGTAAGCGCTATCATAAGGGTTGCTATAAGCAGCATTTGACAATTGCAAAATGCTAGCTCAAGTAAAGCATAGAAATCCTCCTTGAGACAAAGTCCAAAAGTATCTTATGAATCATTTTTTGAGAAAGAGTAGAAAGAAGTGCTTCTTGAAAGCTCCTATCCCACCCATAAAGGGTGGGATAGCGAGCAAACTCACGTGTTGTTGTGCCAGAAGCCAAAATAAGTTGGGCACATGTACTGAGTTGAGCCAAAATTAGAAAGGTCCAAGCTAACCAATTTAACTCACCTCTCCTTACTCCCCGTGTAGCTCGGCAACGAGGGGGGCACCCCCCTTCTCCTTCTCATCGTCTCCAGAAGCGCCTGGTCACGAAGGTCGGCAGGCTTTGTGTATGATGGTGGAGGGGCAATTCTCCAGATGCTCTGCATGGTGATGGTGTTGGGGGTCGGTGGCGGGCACGCATCTTGTGGCTTTGGGTTGCACAATGGAGGTTCAAGCAACGACATGTTTGTGATCTCCTATGGGCGAGTGACAACAGATGCAGCATGCGGGGCCTGATTTGTACCCGTTCGAGCCGGTGCATGGTCTGGCCTCCGACTCGTAGGCGTGACCTTGGTGCTTAGATATAAGTGAATAAGACATGTCGTACTATACACCACTCTAAGTGAATATTTGAAATAAAGTCACACCTACTGTTTACTCTTTATATATACCAGATGTGTGAGTGGTGACATATGACCCATGTATCCAAGCAAACAAATATATGTTATTTCATTATCTGTTCACCCAAACTTCATATCTTTAAGTGAGAAAAAACTTGTTGGAAATATGCCCTAGAGGCAATAATAAAAGTATTATTATATTTCATTGTTCATGATAATTGTCTTTTATTCATGCTATAACTGTATTATCCGGAAATCATAATACACGTGTGAATACTTAGACCACACTATGTTCCTGGTAAGCCTCTAGTTGACCAGCTCGTTGTGATCAACAGATAGTCATGGTTTCCTGACTATGGACATTGGATGTCGTTGATAACGGGATCACATCATTAGGAGAATGATGTGATGGACAAGACCCAATCCTAAGCATAGCATAAAAGATCGTGTAGTTCGTTTTGCTAGAGCTTTGCAAGTGTCAAGTATCTCTTCCTTCGACCATGAGATCGTGTAACTCCCGGATACCGTAAGAGTGCCTTGGGTGTGTCAAACGTCACAACGTAACTGGGTGACTATAAAGGTGCATTACAGGTATCTCCGAAAGTAGCTGTTGGGTTGACACGGATCGAGACTGGGATTTGTCACTCCGTATGACGGAGAGGTATCTCTGGGCCCACTCGGTAATGCATCATCATATTGAGCTCAATGTGACCAAGGTGTTGGACACGGGATCATGCATTACGGTACGAGTAAAGTGACTTGCCGGTAACGAGACTGAACAAGGTATTGGGATACCGACGATCGAGTCTCGGGCAAGTAACGTACCGATTGACAAAGGGAATTGCATACAGGGTTTGATCGAATCCTCGACATAGTGGTTCATCCGATGACAACATCGAGGAGCATGTGGGAGCCATCATGGGTATCCAGATCCCGCTGATGGTTATTGACTGAGAGCGTCTCGGTCATGTCTGCATGTCTCCCGAACCCGTAGGGTCTACACACTTAAGGTTCGGTGACGCTAGGGTTATGAAGATATGGATATGCAGAAACCCGAATGTTGTTCGGAGTCCCGGATGAGATCCCGGACGTCACGAGGAGTTCCGGAATGGTCCGGAGGTAAAGAATTATATATAGGAAGTGCTATTTCGGGCATCGGGACAAGTTTCGGGGTTATCGGTATTGTACCGGGACCACCGGAAGGGTCCCGGGGGTCCACCGGGTGGGGCCACCTGTCCCGGGGGGCCACATGGGCTGTAGGGGGTGCGCCTTGGCCATCATGGGCCAAGGGCACCAGCCCCTATAGGCCCATGCGCCTAGGGTTTCCCCCTAGGAGGAGTCCTAGTGGTGGAAGGCACCCCTAGGTGCCTTGGGGGGGAGGGAAACCTCCCCTAGGCCGCCGCCCCCCCTAGTAGATCTCATCTACTAGGGCCGGCGCCCCCCCCCTGGCACCCCTATATATAGTGGGGGAGAGGAGGGACTTCATACACCAGCCCCTGGCGCCTCCACCTCCCCCCGTTACGTCTCTCCCTCGTAGTCTCGGCGAAGCCCTGCTGCTGTGACGCCCTGCATCCACCACCACGCCGTCGTGCTGCTGGATCTTCATCAACCTCTCCTTCCCCCTTGCTGGATCAAGAAGGAGGAGACGTCTCCCGTCCCGTACGTGTGTTGAACGCGGAGGTGCCGTCCGTTCGGCGCTGGTCATCGGTGATTTGGATCACGTCGAGTACGACTACATCATCACCTTGCAAGCTTCCGCACGCGATCTACAAGTGGTATGTAGATGCAAACTCTCTCCCTAGACTCGTTGCTTAGATGAACTCATAGATGGATCTTGGTGAAACCGTAGGAAAAATTTTAATTTTCTGCAACGTTCCCCAACAGTGGCATCATGAGCTAGGTCTATGCGTAGTTCTCTTTGCACGAGTAGAACACAACTTTGTTGTGGGCGTGGATTTTGTCATCTTACTTGCCTCTACTAGTCTTTTCTTGCTCAACGGTATTGTGGGATGAAGCGGCCCGGACCAACCTTACACGTACGCTTACGTGAGACCGGTTCCACCGACTGACATGCACAAGTTGCATAAGGTGGCTGGCGGGTGTCTGTCTCTCCCACCTTAGTTGGAGCGGAATCGATGAACAGGGCCCTTATGAAGGGTAAATAGAAGTTGACAAAATCACGTTGTGGTGATTCGTAGGTAAGAAAACGTTCTTGCTAGAACCCAATTGCAGCCACGTAAAAGATGCAACAACAATTAGAGGACGTCTAACTTGTTTTTGCAGCGATTGATCATGTGATGTGATATGGCCAGAAGTTGTGATGAATGATGAATTGTGATGTATGAGATCATGTTCTTTGTAATAGGATTCACGACTTGCATGTCGATGAGTATGACAACCGGCAGGAGCCATAGGAGTTGTCATTATTTTTTGTATGACCTGCGTGTCATTGAATAACGTCATGTAAACTACTTTACTTTATTGCTAAACGTTAGTCATAGAAGTAGAAGTAGTCGTTGGCGTGACAACTTCATGAAGACACGATGATGGAGATCATGATGATGGAGATCATGGTGTCAAGCCGGTGACAAGATGATCATGGAGCCCCGAAGATGAAGATCAATGGAGCTATATGATATTGGCCATATCATGTCACAACTATATAATTGCATGTGATGTTTATTATGTATTATGCATCTTGTTTACTTAGGACGACGGTAGTAAATAAGATGATCCCTTATAAAATTTCAAGAAGTGTTCTCCCCTAACTGTGCACCGTTGCTACAGTTCGTCGTTTCTAAGCACCACGTGATGATCGGGTGTGATGGATTCTTACGTTCACATACAACGGGTGTAAGACAGTTTTACACAGCGAAAACACTTAGGGTTAACTTGACGAGCCTAGCATGTGCAGACATGGCCTCGGAACACGGAGACCGAAAGGTCGAACACGAGTCGTATGGAAGATACGATCAACATGAAAATGTTCACCGACGATGACTAGTCCGTCTCACGTGATGATCGGACACGGGCTAGTCGACTCGGATCGTGTAACACTTAGATGACTAAAGGGATGTCTAATCTAAGTGGGAGTTCATAATTTGATTAGAACTTTATTATCATGAACTTAGTCTAAAACCTTTGCAAATATGTCTTGTAGATCAATGGCCAACGCTAATGTCAACATGAACTTCAACGCGTTCCTAGAGAAAACCAAGCTGAAAGATGATGGCAGCAACTATACGGACTGGGTCCGGAACCTGAGGATCATCCTCATAGCTGCCAGGAAACAATATGTCCTAGAAGGACCGCTAGGTGACGCTCCCGTCCCAGAGAACCAAGACATTATGAATGCTTGGCAGTCTCGCGCTGATGATTACTCCCTCGTTCAGTGCGGCATGCTTTACAGCTTAGAACCGGGGCTCCAAAAGCGTTTTGAGCATCACGGAGCATATGAGATGTTCGAAGAGCTGAAACTAGTTTTTCAAGCTCATGCCCGGGTCGAGAGATATGATGTCTCCGACAAGTTCTACAGTTGTAAGATGGAGGAAAACAGTTCTGTCAGTGAGCACATCCTGAAGATGTCTGGGTTGCACAACCGTATGACCCAGCTGAACATTAACCTCCCAGATGAGGCGGTCATTGACAGAATCCTCCAGTCGCTCCCACCAAGCTACAAGAGCTTTGTGATGAACTACAACATGCAGGGAATGGAAAAGACCATTCCTGAAGTGTTCTCGATGCTGAAGTCAGCAGAGGCTGAAATCAAGAAAGAACATCAAGTGTTGATGGTCAATAAGACCACTAAGTTCAAGAAGGGCAAGGGTAAGAAGAACTTCAAGAAGGACGGCAAAGATGTTGCCGCGCCTGGTAAGCCAGTTACCGGGAAGAAGTCAAAGAATGGACCCAAGCCTGAGACTGAGTGCTTTTATTGCAAGGGGAAGGGTCACTGGAAGCGGAACTGCCCCAAATACTTAGCGGATAAGAAGGCCGGCAACACCAAAGGTATATTTGATATACATGTGATTGATGTGTACCTTACCAGTAATCGTAGTAACTCCTGGGTATTTGATACCGGTGCCGTTGCTCATATTTGTAACTCACAGCAGGAGCTGCGGAATAAACGGAGACTGGCAAAGGACGAGGTGACGATGCGCGTCGGGAATGGTTCCAGAGTCGATGTGATCGCCGTCGGCACGCTGCCTCTACATTTACCTACGGGATTAGTTTTGAACCTTAATAATTGTTATTTAGTGCCAAGTTTGAGCATGAACATTGTATCAGGATCTCGTTTAATACGAGATGGCTACTCATTTAAGTCTGAGAATAATGGTTGTTCGATTTATATGAGAGATATGTTTTATGGTCATGCTCCGATGGTCAATGGTTTATTCTTAATGAATCTCGAGCGTAATATTACACATGTTCATAGTGTAGATGCCAAAAGATTTAAAGTTGATAACGATAGTCCCACATACTTGTGGCACTGCCGCCTTGGTCACATTGGTGTCAAGCGCATGAAGAAGCTCCATGCCGATGGACTTTTAGAGTCTCTTGATTATGAATCGTTTGACACGTGCGAACCATGCCTCTTGGGCAAAATGACCAAGACTCCGTTCTCCGGAACAATGGAGCGAGCAACCAACTTGTTGGAAATCATACATACCGATGTGTGCGGTCCAATGAGCGTTGAGGCTCGCGGAGGATATCGTTATGTTCTCACTCTCACAGATGACTTGAGTAGATATGGGTATGTCTACTTAATGAAACACAAGTCTGAGACCTTTGAAAAGTTCAAGGAATTTCAGAATGAGGTGGAGAATCAACGTGACCGAAAGATAAAATTCTTACGATCAGATCGTGGAGGAGAATACTTAAGTCACGAATTTGGTACACACTTAAAGAAATGTGGAATCGTTTCACAGCTCACGCCGCCTGGAACACCTCAGCGAAACGGTGTGTCCGAACGTCGTAATCGCACTCTATTGGATATGGTGCGGTCTATGATGTCTCTTACCGATTTACCGCTATCATTTTGGGGATACGCTCTAGAGACAGCTACATTCACTTTAAATAGGGCACCGTCTAAATCCGTTGAGACGACACCGTATGAATTATGGTTTGGAAAGAAACCTAAGCTGTCGTTTCTAAAAGTTTGGGGATGCGAAGCTTATGTCAAGAAACTTCAACCTGAAAAGCTCGAACCCAAGTCGGAAAAATGCGTATTCATAGGATACCCTAAGGAAACTGTAGGGTATACCTTCTACTTAAGATCCGAAGGCAAGATCTTTGTTGCCAAGAACGGATGCTTTCTGGAAAAAGAGTTTCTCTCGAAAGAAGTAAGTGGGAGGAAAGTAGAACTCGATGAAGTACTACCTCTTGAGCGGGATAGTGACGCAGCACAGGAAACCGTTCCTGTGATGCCCACACCAACTGAAGAGGAAAACCATGATAATGATCAAGGTACTTCGGATCAAGTTACTGCTGAACTTCGTAGGTCCACAAGGACACGTTCCGCACCAGAGTGGTACGGCAACCCTGTCCTGGAAATCATGTTGTTAGACAACAATGAACCTTCGAACTATGAAGAAGCAATGGCGGGCCCGGATTCCAACAAATGGCTTGAAGCCATGAAATCCGAGATAGAATCCATGTATGAAAACAAAGTATGGACTTTGACAGACTTGCCCGATGATCGGCGAGCGATAGAAAACAAATGGATCTTTAAGAAGAAGACGGACGCGGATGGTAATGTTACCATCTATAAAGCTCGACTTGTCGCTAAGGGTTATCGACAGGTTCAAGGGATTGACTACGACGAGACATTCTCTCCCGTAGCGAAGCTAAAGTCCGTCCGAATCATGTTAGCAATTGCCGCATACTATGATTATGAGATATGGCAGATGGACGTCAAAACAGCATTCCTTAACGGGCATCTTAAGGAAGAACTGTATATGATGCAGCCGGAAGGTTTTGTCGATCCTCGGAACGCTAACAAAGTATGCAAGCTCCAGCGATCCATTTATGGACTGGTGCAAGCATCTCGGAGTTGGAACATTCGCTTTGATGAGATGATCAAAGCGTTTGGGTTTATGCAGACTTATGGAGAAGCCTGCGTTTACAAGAAAGTGAGTGGGAGCTCTGTAGCATTTCTCATATTATATGTAGATGACATACTCCTGATGGGAAATAATATAGAATTTCTGGACAGCATTAAGGCCTACTTGAATAAGTGTTTTTCAATGAAGGACCTTGGAGAAGCTGCTTATATATTAGGCATCAAGATCTATAGAGATAGATCGAGACGCCTCATAGGTCTTTCACAAAGCACATACCTTGATAAGATTTTGAAGAGATTCAGAATGGATCAGTCCAAGAAGGGGTTCTTGCCTATGTTACAAGGTATGAGACTGAGCTCAGCTCAGTCACCGACCACGGCAAAAGATAAAGAAGAGATGAGTGTCATCCCCTATGCTTCAGCCATAGGATCTATTATGTATGCCATGCTGTGTACCAGACCCGATGTAAACCTTGCCGTAAGTTTGGTAGCAAGATACCAAAGTAATCCCGGCAAGGAACACTGGACAGCGGTCAAGAATATCCTGAAGTACCTGAAAAGGACAAAGGACATGTTTCTCGTTTATGGAGGAGACGAAGAGCTCGTCGTAAAGGGTTACGTCGACGCTAGCTTCGACTCAGATCTGGATGACTCTAAGTCACAAACCGGATACGTGTATATGTTGAATGGTGGAGCAGTAAGCTGGTGCAGCTGCAAGCAGAGCGTCGTGGCGGGATCTACGTGTGAAGCGGAGTACATGGCAGCCTCGGAGGCAGCACATGAAGCGATTTGGGTGAAGGAGTTCATCACCGACCTAGGAGTCATACCCAATGCGTCGGGGCCGATCAAACTCTTCTGTGACAACACTGGAGCTATTGCCCTCGCCAAGGAGCCCAGGTTTCACAAGAAGACCAGGCACATCAAGCGTCGTTTCAACTCCATCCGTGAAAATGTTCAAGATGGAGACATAGAGATTTGCAAAGTGCACACGGATCTGAATGTCGCAGATCCGCTGACTAAACCTCTCTCGCGTGCAAAACATGATCAACACCAGAACTCTATG
The DNA here is from genome assembly GCF_018294505.1 of Triticum aestivum. Classification (NCBI taxonomy): domain Eukaryota; kingdom Viridiplantae; phylum Streptophyta; class Magnoliopsida; order Poales; family Poaceae; genus Triticum; species Triticum aestivum. The sequence goes on from NC_057794.1 coordinate 535,449,699, forward strand.
GGTGTTCGATTCATCACAATGTAACTAGATTGGTGACTCTAGTGCAAGTGGGAGACTGTTGGAAATATGCCCTAGAGGCAATAATAAAAGTATTATTATATTTCATTGTTCATGATAATTGTCTTTTATTCATGCTATAACTGTATTATCCGGAAATCGTAATACACGTGTGAATACTTAGACCACACTATGTCCCTGGTAAGCCTCTAGTTGACCAGCTCGTTGTGATCAACAGATAGTCATGGTTTCCTGACTATGGACATTGGATGTCGTTGATAACGGGATCACATCATTAGGAGAATGATGTGATGGACAAGACCCAATCCTAAGCATAGCATAAAAGATCGTGTAGTTCGTTTTGCTAGAGCTTTGCAAGTGTCAAGTATCTCTTCCTTCGACCATGAGATCGTGTAACTCCCGGATACCGTAAGAGTGCCTTGGGTGTATCAAACGTCACAACGTAACTGGGTGACTATAAAGGTGCATTACAGGTATCTCCGAAAGTAGCTGTTGGGTTGACACGGATCGAGACTGGGATTTGTCACTCCGTATGACGGAGAGGTATCTCTGGGCCCACTCGGTAATGCATCATCATATTGAGCTCAATGTGACCAAGGTGTTGGACACGGGATCATGCATTACGGTACGAGTAAAGTGACTTGCCGGTAACGAGACTGAACAAGGTATTGGGATACCGACGATCGAGTCTCGGGCAAGTAACGTACCGATTGACAAAGGGAATTGCATACAGGGTTTGATCGAATCCTCGACATAGTGGTTCATCCGATGACAACATCGAGGAGCATGTGGGAGCCATCATGGGTATCCAGATCCCGCTGATGGTTATTGACTGAGAGAGTCTCGGTCATGTCTGCATGTCTCCCGAACCCGTAGGGTCTACACACTTAAGGTTCGGTGACGCTAGGGTTATGAAGATATGGATATGCAGAAACCCGAATGTTGTTCGGAGTCCCGGATGAGATCCCGGACGTCACGAGGAGTTCCGGAATGGTCCGGAGGTAAAGAATTATATATAGGAAGTGCTATTTCGGGCATCGGGACAAGTTTCGGGGTTATCGGTATTGTACCGGGACCACCGGAAGGGTCCCGGGGGTCCACCGGGTGGGGCCACCTGTCCCGGGGGGCCACATGGGCTGTAGGGGGTGCGCCTTGGCCATCATGGGCCAAGGGCACCAGCCCCTATAGGCCCATGCGCCTAGGGTTTCCCCCTAGGAGGAGTCCTAGTGGTGGAAGGCACCCCTAGGTGCCTTGGGGGGGAGGGAAACCTCCCCTAGGCCGCCGCCCCCCCTAGTAGATCTCATCTACTAGGGCCGGCGCCCCCCCTGGCACCCCTATATATAGTGGGGGAGAGGAGGGACTTCATACACCAGCCCCTGGCGCCTCCACCTCCCCCCCGTTACGTCTCTCCCTTGTAGTCTCGGCGAAGCCCTGCTGCTGTGACACCCTGCATCCACCACCACGCCGTCGTGCTGCTGGATCTTCATCAACCTCTCCTTCCCCCTTGCTGGATCAAGAAGGAGGAGACGTCTCCCGTCCCGTACGTGTGTTGAACGCGGAGGTGCCGTCCGTTCGGCGCTGGTCATCGGTGATTTGGATCACGTCGAGTACGACTACATCATCACCTTGCAAGCTTCCGCACGCGATCTACAAGTGGTATGTAGATGCAAACTCTCTCCCTAGACTCGTTGCTTAGATGAACTCATAGATGGATCTTGGTGAAACCGTAGGAAAAATTTTAATTTTCTGCAACGTTCCCCAACAAAACTTGTTGTACTTTCTATTCTTATGTGGTCATGCTTTTGGGTTGAGCAACACTGGGAAAAATAATTCAACTAAGCAAGTATCAGACACAAGTCGGTTATGTTTCTTTAGTTTGCTTTACACTTAGGTGCATTCTTTCACCAGCACCGGCAGCCTCTAAGCACTATAGAAATGGGGAGTTCTGACTACTCCTCATGATTTGTTGCAAGTGTACCAGCCTATCGAGTGATTGTCATCTATCTCACCCACTTAATTCTCAGAAGCTGGCACACAATAATAATACACCACATGATCGAGTTTTACGAATGTCAAAACAATGGGGTCCCATAAGAAAACACCATGTGCGGTCTACTATGAAGCAAAAAAAGCCCAAACTCAACCCACTAAACGAAAAGGTGAAGAATAGCCCATATCAAACTCACAAATCAAAATGGTTAGATGGAGAAAAATGACATGGCAAGGCGCACATACCCTTGGTGCTGGAATGCCACAACCATCTTATTGTCAACGTTTGCAAGAGTTCCACAAGAATCCCGAATTTCTTGAAACTGATTGCATGTCATACTATTTTTCCTCTTTGCGCGCACTAGAGATGTGAGTGGTGACATGACCAATGTAGCCAAGGAAAGAGACATGCACATTATTTCTTTGGCTTCCCAGACATGCTTCGTATCTTTAGGTGAGAATCACAATTGTTATTCTGACGTGATCATATTTTGAGGTTATGACATTAGGGAAAATAGTTCAACTGCAAGAGGATCACACATTGTGCAACTCAGTTATGTTTCCATGATTCACTTCAATCCTTGATGGATCCTTGGACTAATCCTACAACCTCTAAGTTCCCTAAAAATGGGGGGTTATAGTTGATCCTCATATTCTTCAGTTGACGTAGACGCCTATCATTAAGTGATTGTTGTCCGTCTGCCTACAAAACCATCAGAAGCCAACATGCAATAGCAGTATGTGTAAGGGCCTCTTTGGTATGCAAGATTGGTAGTAATATAAAAACCATAGGATTGGATGTCATTGACTCATTGTCATATCGAATCTTACAAGAGTTGAAAACATCGTGAATCTATAATACATCTTATTTAGTTGCTCTGCAGAAAAAACACAAGAATTCTTGTTGTTATGGAAATAACCTTCGACGTGGGGTACCTTTCATATCATGTGTTTTGTGTTACTTCACTCAACTTTTTAGAGTATTATTATTGCCTTGTTTGATTTTAGTGTTACTTTTAATTGTTTTATTTGGTGTTTCCATTGGATCTTAAGTCATAGAAATTCCTCTAGTTATCCTCTTCCAATCATGTGGCCCAAATATTTTCTAACTATCATGTCATGTGGGTAGAGGCCAAAACTATTTGTATTGAAATTTATTTTGTCCAAAAAGCCAATAAACTTTTTGTTTTTCAAAAAGGAAGAGGTTTTAACTAAAAGTATTTATATTTTCAAAAAAAATAATTAATTAAAATTTATTTCTGAGGTCTATTATATATAAGATTACTATTCCTCCAAAAAATAAAATTTTAAATTATTTATTAAAGTTCCTTTTTGAAAAGGCTGGAAATGGTATTTATAGGGTTACCATATTTATTTTCCTCTAAAATTTCCTTAAAAATTTTCCAAACATTATTTATGTATTTTTGACACCCACATGAGTTTTAGTTTTACCCCATGGTCATGTCAAACAAAATAAACGACCAATTCACCCTCTCTTTTTTCTCTCGCGGCCAAGACTTCAAATTTTTCATCTACAGAGCCAGATACATAAGTATGTCAATCAGCATAGATCCACCCAAGCATAACCTAAGACTGGGCGACAAATATGAACTCGTCATTCTCATAACTACAATATAGCCAATTCACAATCTGGTAGCTATGTTCCTCTATCATTCCAACTATATGTACTCTACGTAATGATTAAGCCAGCGTGACATGAAAATTCTGAACGAATTTTAGTTGTCCAACAATTTGCAAAGAACTTGCCTCTTGCAAACCGACTCAATAACATCAAGGTTAGCGAGGTTTCAGTAGCTAGACAAGTGATGATGGTTGAGGCGGCTTCAATGACGAGTATGCGCTCTCCGATGGAAACACTAGATCTCTGATCAGGTTATATATCAACACATGCCTGCGTTGTTTTCTTTTGATGGTGGTGGCTTGAAGCTTGGCTTTGGAGATGAAAATCCCGAGATCAACCTAGGGCTAGACTCATCATCATCGGCGCACTTGCGGCGATTTCTTCTTCAAGGCTTAGTGTAGGAGTTGTATATTTCTCGCTTTGCGGCCTCGGATGCATGCTTCAGTCATTTACGTTATATATGGTTAGTGGTTGTATGGTGGAGTTACTGTCATGATGCATGCGGCCTCGAATTTCTTTTCCAGGTCGAATTTGTTCGGCTGCTGGACTTTCAATAATGAATAATATATGGCTGGGTGGATCTCCCGATGTAGAGGCTGGGGGTTATCCTTCTTTCCGAAAAAAGTAAGAACATAGAGTTTGATAATCACACCTGATATATCATATTGAGTGAATTTTCGCATGATTGCTCCAAATCCAAGCAAAAAAAATATTCAATTTGGGATATAGTTTTTTTTTAAAACAAGACAAAAGATTTGTCATTTTCATTGATTAAGAAGAAGAGAGTTGTCCGGTTAATTAGAGGAAAACCGGACGAAAACCTAAATTACAAACCCTACAAAGGACACACACGGACGACTTGGCTACCAACAAAATCACGACACAACCAACGACACAACCGTCGAGAGGTAGCACCGAACAACAAAGCAACGCCAAACAGTCGACCGCAGCGTCGAGGACATGGCAGCTCCGATTTTGCCAACGAGTATCACATGAGAAAGTTACAAGCCTCGCATCGACCTAGTCCAGCGCAACACCCGAAGAACACCGATCGTTGAAAACCGCCCTCATGGAGTCATCGTTGCCGCCGTGGCCCCGCCGCCCGCAGCTCCGAATTCTCTACCACAGCCAGAAGCCAACATAGGCACACCCATTGGCGCACCGGACCTTCGGCATCAGAAGGACAAGTCGCGACCCGTCTCTCCTCGCTACCATCGTCGTTGCCACACACGTCGCAACACCACACCACCTCATCGCCGGTCGGGCACCTGCCGACCGCAATGTAGTGCACATCCAGCCTGCAGGAATCACAAATGGGACCAAGATCTTCAAGACGGCGCCCTCAAAAGGGAATACGACATTGAAGACGAGGCCGCCGCCTGATCTAACCAGGATCATGACTTTCGCCCGAAGATCTTGACCCGAGAGCGAAGGATGCCCAAATCACCTCGACGGCGCCTCAAGGAAGAAAGCGGCGCCCGTGCGGCCAGCAAGAACCGGCCAAGCATTCGCTCAAATCATCGACACCACCACTCTCACGCAAGCAACTCCACTGACCCGCACACCCCTGCACAACCACAGCGCCATGACCGTGCAGGGACCACCACCACGCCTTGCTGTCGAGTCAACCATGGCAAACCATCGGCACGAAGACTGATGCCCGTCCTCCGGGCAGGGAAGGGCAGACTGCCACCTTGTACCCTCCTGCCGGCCAGATCTGATGGTCCAAAGACCACGCAGCACGAAGACGCCACAGCCCGAGCCGCCGGAGCTATGACCTGCCGAAGAACCGCCGTCGCCGAGCTGCCTAGACAGGCAGGGCGAGCCTCCCACCACCAACACACCACGGCCGCTGCGTCGCCCGCGCGAACTCCATAGCCGCCGACACGTCAACCACCTTCCCGGACCGCCGCCCCGGATGCCAGCCATCGATGCCCGTTAGACCTCACAGCTCCACCATGGAGCCGCCAAGCACCACGTCGTCGATGCTTGCCGCCCGCTGCAGCCCCTCGCCGGTGCCAACAACCCCTCCATGGAGCTGCCGAGCACCAGCCCGCTGACGCGTCGCGCGCCACTCCGCCGCAGCCACCGAGGGCGGAGAAGCCAGATCCGACCAAGCCCGGCCAGGATCCAGCCGCTCCCCGCGCAAACACCGTCCCCGCAACCCCGCCAGCCGCCCGCGCCGTCGGGAAGATGCAGCCGCCGCGCGCGCTACCGCGGAAGAGGAGAAAACGCCCCGCTGCCACCCTCCCTGGGGCACGCGCGGGCTTCGCCGGCGGCCCCTCCGGCGGCGGCGATGCGGGGGAGTGGGGGGAGGAGAGCTTTGTGGCGGCGGCGCTAGGTTCGCCCATGTCGCCCGAGCTAGGCGACGCGGGGGTCGAGGGGGCACGAATGCATTGGATATACTTTCTCATATGCAATTAGAATTGAAACTACACAATCAAGCCATGCTAAAGACTTTTGTTCAAGTTCGCAGTTAGTCATCCAAACTACAAAAGGGGGAGAGACAAAACCTGTCAGTGCATGCAGGAGCCGGCTATAAAGATAGCTCGAACCAAAACGAGCTTGGCCATCCACGGCTGAGGAATAATGTCCACACCATCAACACCGTAGTACAAGGGTGAAGATCCATGTAAAATGACTAGCTTATAAATATGCAAAACCAGCACGATGTACAAGTGAAGCGCCCAGTGCACAAGTTCACGCCAAATACAAAAAAAAAACCCAGCACATTAACATACCTGCGAAGCACCGCGCAAGGACCCACTAGTCATATTCTGCTCACAAAAGAAATCGCAATCACATCGCTAAAAAGTCGTCACAACACAGGAAGTGTAAAGTCTCTCGTCCATGGCCATTGCACGTCTCAACCCAGCATCTCCAAGATAACCTAAAAGGTCTCCTAATACCCTTATTGCTTGCCTCAGATAGCTATCCTCCAATAACTAACATTAGCTCCCTTGGAATAGTTACTGAATGAATTCTTACACAAAGGAAAATATCAAACAAATTACTCCTGACAAGTCATGGCGCTTGTTTGCTCCAAGCTTCCCATCTCCCTCTCCCTCTTTTCTTTTCTGGACACGGGCTGGAGTAGCGCGCCCATCTTTCTCTCTCTGTTATCACTTCTGGACACACGCTGGCGTAGTGCCCCTTGCTCCTACACTTATGGCAAGTAACTAAAGCCCTTCTCTTCATGATGATTTCCTGGACAGCCTTCTTCATTCCTTTCCTCTGTTGCTGAACCACTTCTTGTGTCGTGGTGAGTAGACGACACTGGGCTGGATTGTGGTTAGTCCCTTCACACATGAAACAGGTGACTCGCGTAGTGGGACATTCTTCACCCAAGTGACTCGCTTCACAATAGGGGCATCCATCTTGGTGTTCCTTATCGGTGTGTCCTATTTCTCCACAGATTTTGCATGCGCGGTGCATCTTCATGCTTCGATCAGAGGAATCCGAGAAAAGATTGTTTGTTGGTGCTCAGATTCTATGGGTGTATAGGAGGGGATTTCCCATCAGTGATCACTGCACCAAAAAATGGTTCAAATCGCTAAATCAGCAGTCCCACAAGAACTAGAATTATACAGACAACAAAAAGCAAACAAAAGAAACCTATATAACAGAGATTAAACTGGAATTTGGGGGCAAGCGTAACCAAAGATCCATCTAGACAGATTTGCACTCTAAGCGCCACCCGGTTTACCTCTTGGGAGCATTGTAAACTCAGATGCACCAAGAGAATGGCGGCCAAACAATGGGACAGTGATTCCCAAGTCAAACAAATGAAACACTAACACATAAAAATGAAAGCATCAAAGAGGAGTCTTAGGCGGCAACTGCTATTGTTTTGAGAAAAAAAACAAGTTTTAAATTTATCAACATTTGCAATGCAAAGAATAAGTGAAGACAGCGAAGTAAAATAGAAACAAATGGGGATGTTAACAAGGCTCAGAAGAAATTAGCAGCATTAACTCTAAAGTCTGGCTGGGCAAAAGCTCTTAGGCGGCAACTGCGAATGTTTGAGAAACAAGCCTTAAATTTATCTCATCGCCATAACATATCCTCAAATCATATTGACCACAACTTGTTAGCTAGTCGTAACAAAATTTAATCACAATAAACGGTTCAGTAGACCAACCAAAATACAGTCTCAGGTTACTACCAACAAAAAATTAGATACAATGCAAAAAACAGAGCAAACAAGATCAAAGAGAATCCCTCAGAGACCCACTTAAAATCACGCACACAGCTGAACCAAACCAGCTGCAAATGGAAATTCCAGCCCACAAACAACAAAGGTTATGGGCGAAGGAGGACACTTGCAGTGGAGAGAAGCAGCCGTTGTTTACAGTGTCCTACGGCACTTCCTATGGTCTGAGAATCTTCACCAGGATAATTTAAGAATGGACAAAATTAACTATACAAACTATACTAGGACCTGAAGCTATTGGTATTAAGCCTCAGAAAGCCGCAAAAATATCGTCATTCAGAATCTGACGGTAATTCCAACAAAAAGCTAATCATCATGGGCTTCAATTGCATTATAGCTCCAAATAAAATCGGTGGAAACAAGGCATATCATCAGAATATAAATGCCTTCTCATTCACAGGTAAATAAGCACTGTGTCAGAAGGTGTCTTAAGATTGTTTCAAGGTTTCATCCCATGAGACTAACGGAATAAAGAAGCAAAACAACGGAAACGCTGATCTCTAATGGATTCAGTTGCAAAGATGACATCATATGGGTGGCTCAAGCAACCCTCGGATCAAGTGTTGGATTATGCATCAATACCTCCTCACGATCCAAACAGATCTTGTAAGAAGCAAACGATGAATAACAGTGAAGAAAGATACATAGTTGCTCAGTGGTGGCAATGTTTAATTGGTTCGATTCTGCCAGCGATGTCGTCAATGCTTTCAGAAGAGGGAGCTTGTTATCCTCATCGCAACTAAGTCCTCCAAAGCAAACACACACATCAAACACACGAAAGGGGAAACAACAATGGAGGGCGGACTAACAAAATCAAGTATCAGATGGCTTGGTTCAGCGGGATAATCGGCATACAAATCAACTCCTGAGAGAAAACCTGCGATTGGTCTGTTGAGCTTGAAATTTGCAAATCGTCACCGCAATCATCCAAGGAAAAGAAAAGTCCAGAAAGAGTATCGAACCAAATGAGGAAGGTTCACACTAATCATCAAAGGCTTCACGAAAGCACGATATCTCAAAAATAAAATTCCTGTTTTATTTTGAACAACTAACAGTACCGATTTAAGCATAGCACCATACAACCACTATGCAGTCAAATTTCATCTACAGAGTTAGATTCATAAGTATGTCAATCGACACAGATCCACCGAAGCAGATCCTAAGACTGGTGCGACAAATATGAACTCATCATTCTCATAGCTACAATATAGCCAATTCAAAATTGGCTAACTATGCTCCTCAATCATTCCAACTATACCTGCTCTGTTTTATCTCAATTCGTATCATCTTGTACTCTACATAATTATTACAGCTGGTACTACATGAAAGTTCTAAAAGGATTTCAAATTGTCCAACAATTTGTGAATTGCTATCTTACAAACAGGTTCTTAGTTTATATATTTAAAGAATACCTGGAAGACATCTCACAATGACGTCAAGCAAAAGTCAACGGAAAGGAGCTCAGTAAGGAAGTAGCAATTGATAATCACACCAGATAGTTCATAGTGAGTGAATTTTCGCATCAATGCTCAAAATCCAAGCAAAAAAAAACTTCAATTTAGGATATGGTTTCTCATGTGCAGTTAGAATTGAAACTACACGAGCAAGCTAAAGGTCGTCAGCTAGGAGCTAAAGACTTTTGTTTACTGAACTACAAAAACAAACATATTTGGGCCTCATTGTTAATTATACTTTCCTCATTAAGGGAATTGAATTGAAACATATGCTTGTCTATTACTCCTAGACAATCAATAAAAAGAATTCACATGTCAAACTCAGAATATGGGTGGTTATACAGCGGGATGGTCGGCAAGGGAAATGAATGCCAGTTACGACGAATGAGACCAAATATCAATCGTCACCAGCCTCAAACCGGATGCAAAAACAGGTAAAATCCCTCAAAGTAGAACGCAGAGAGAGGAGAGGGGGGAGGGAACCTGTTGAGACGGGAGGTGGCGGCGTGGGGAAGGTCTCTTCGCTGGTGGTTAGGGTTTCGTTTCGCAGAGGTGCCCGGCCCGGCCGACCCATGCCGTGGCCCCCCTTCAAGTGGGCTCTAGCCTATCGCGGGTAACCTGGTGTAATCTGCTCGGCCCATAGACCACGACCGATGGGGCCCACGAACCCATCGCTTTTATTTTTATTTCTGTCTTTGAGTGCCGGTAAATTGAATTTAATTGTTTTTATCCATTTATGTATTTCTCATGCCGCAGAAGATTTTTTTATAACTGATCCTACATATGACATTTCTTGGCTGTTCATATTTCAAACTCCAGTTTTTAAGTTCATTTGTAAGATGAAGTTAAAAATGTGTATGGTATATTTGACTCCCAAATTAGCGGTGCCGCCGCGGTAAGCTCATAGTGTATGCATTTATGCTTCCATTTTTTCAGGCTGGATTGTTTGTGTTCAATTTGCACAAGAGTACCAAGAGGAGAGGTTAGTGGCACCTGCTTAGATTTTCATTCGATTGTATTTGTTTAGAATCAATTGCACTTCCTCCATTCCTAAATATTTGTCTTTTTAGATATTTCAAATAGACTACCACATACGGATGTATGTAGACATATTTTAAAGTGTAGATTCACTCATTTTGCTCCATATGTAATCACTTGTTAAAATCTCTAGAAAGACAAATATTTAAGAACAGAGGGAGTATGTATCTATTGGGTTTTTGATTTTCTATACCCTCGATCTAGGTTCTTTACCAGATCTTTTTATCTATTACATTTTTTACCAGTACCTTTTACTGCAATGTGGAGGTACTTTGCAATCTGATCCACCTTCATGTTTTGTGGAGTTTGCAAATGTCTCAGATTTTAGTTTCCTCTAGCTTTGAATGAAACAAAAGAGAAGACACGCATTATTTTAGTTTCCTCTTCCCTTGGAGGTTTGATGTCCTCTTCGTTTCAGATTAGGCATTAGTTTAAGATTTGGTGGAAATTTGCCAAAACCAGTGTAAGCTTCAGCTTATTTTGGTGTTGCTTACAAGCGAAGAACTACAAATATTATTCATCTCCATGCCATTTGTTTCTTTTTCCTTATAAAGAACTTGTTTCTTTTCTAGATTATGGTGGTGTTCAGTTCATGCTCCCACAAAGGTCAGTGTTGAAGCATCGATCTTTTGCAAGATTTGCAACCATACCTAAACAAATTTATGAATAAGATGTATTTATAATGGAGGCATGGTCCGAGATTGTAGCTGCAACTCATGGATGCAAACAAGGTTAGGAGTACCCTGTGAATTGACAGCACCACTTTGAGTTGCTTTATAATTTTTTGCGAGTGAGTTCCTTTATTTATAAAGGCAGTGGTGTTGGATCTTGTTGGGGGGAAAATCAGCATGCAGACTCGCAGGGGGCTATAAGAAAATTATCTAATGACATTGCAAATCTGATAGAGGTTGGCTGACTAGGAAGCCTTTCTTTTTCAACAATAAGATTAGCATAAGTAAAATTCTATGCACGATGATAGGCATGATACTTGTTGACTCCCTTGTTGGGATCTACGGTAGGGTGCGTCGACTGCAAATTTAAAATTTTTCTACGCGCAGAACAACCAAGAATATGCTACGGGAAATGGATCACAGTTTGTTACCACTAGACGCGCAGTACCGTGTAGCGGAAGAAGAGTTGGGACAGCGCGTCCGCGTGGATCGTCTCCTCCTCGTACGAGTCGTCGGTCCCACGTACAGATTCGCCGGAGCGGCGCAAGTGCACCGCCTTTAACGGTATCCACGCATGCAGGAGGAACATCGTGCGGCGGACTGCTAGGTCCGGTCACACAACCAGCGGCGAGTGGAGGTATCTATTCATAACACATGCAAACCCTAGTGACAGTGCCGAAGTGATCAACCGCATGAGTTTGCCGCACCCCACTTTATATAGGTGTCCGTCGCGGGCTCAATACTTGGGCCTCGCACGAACCCTAAAGCCCTTAAGTCTACCCGGCCACAATCCGAATACAGCTCAGATCACATCCGACCAGTGTCCTCGGATCCGACCTCGTAGGTTCCTTCCCTTAAGCGCGCGACCCCTTAGATTCAAGCCGGCTTGGTCGCAATTCGGATCACATCCGGACTACATGACTGGTAGCGGCCTCTAGCAAGGCGTGCCGACCACCAAGCTGACGATGAAGCTGGTTAGACGAACATGTACATCACACTTCCATTCCTTTTGCCACACGATATATGTTGTCGGGCTCAAGGCGAGTCTGCCATCCTTGTGCTAGCCCGACCTCTTTCTCGTTCCAGTGATGCCGACCACAAACCAGATTATCTCATAATCCTTGTCGCATGGCCATGCTTATCCTGGTCGGATCACACGAGGGGCCCAGATTATATCTCTCCTTATCGGAGGGGCAAATCCCATATTGCTCGACCATGTCTCGCAGCATGGGTCTGGACAAGCCCGTAACCTACCTTTGTAACTATCCAGTCACGGAGTAGCGTTTGGTTGGCCCAAAGCAAGTCTGTTACTATACCAAGTACATGCACCAGCTCAGGTCTTAGGACATAGAACGTATGTTGTACTAGAGACTCACAGATGACATATCGTTGCGTCTCATAGTTGGGTCTGTCCGACTCGGACCTTATCTCAACTCGGATCCGACTATGTTGAATCCGACCAGATCCTTCTGAGTCCATATTATCCGGTTAGCATCCAATGCCCCAAGGCTAGTGAGACCAAGCCATCGACCGTGTCATATGATAGTCTAGTTGGCTGCGCGTCCACACAGTCCTTTCGACTAGGGACCTTTTAGGACGTTCAACATACAATGCATAGTCCCACAAACAAGTCACGTACTTGCTGATACACATCATTGATAATGTTCAAGGACTATCTTTATTCATAAACACATAGGAAATATTATCATACATGATTGCCTCTAGGTCATATCTCCAACATCCCTTCATCAAAACTTTTTTTATAGTGCCAGATACGGTGCATGAATGTTGATTCTCATAATACCACTTGTGGTGCACTTGCTCAACTACATCGAGAAGGAAGCTAGAGAAAACATCAATGAGAATTGCATAAGCTTATTAGTGATTACTAAGATAATTTCTTGTGTTGTTACTCTATGCATACAATGCTAAATTATAGCGTCTCTTGGAACTCGATTAAATTATAGATGATTTGTAGTATGTTTAGTGTTATCATGATGTTTTCTCTATGCACGTGAATTCTCATATAGGGTTGTAATATTTGTCGAGGCGTGCGTGCACATGCACACTTACTAGTCCCTTTAACAGTAGGTATATATGATCGACTTCTGATTCCACACACAAACAGTATGGACTATGGAACTTGGGTCGGGATCTTGCTGTTCAGACTACATCTCAATGTTCACAAATTTTAAGAACAATTACGAATTTGAGAAAAAATACAAAAAATGTAAAATGTTTATGAATTAAAAAATATTCACCAATTTAGAAAAAAAATCCATGAATTTAAAAAAGCATTCATCAAAGGAAAACAATTTGCAAATTTTTTAAAATGTGTGTGAATTTAAAATATGTTCAAAATTTTAGAAATGTGTTCATGAATGGAAAAATAGAAAAGGAAAAAATGGTAGAAATGGAAAAAATAAACAAAAATAAAGAGGAAATGAAAGAAAGAGAAAAAACTTATGAGAAACCAGAAAACATCACAAAAACACATATTACAGAAAATCAATTAAAAACTTCCCAAAGCTTCCAAACCGGTGAGAGAAGCATCGCAAAACCACTATAGGAGTAATTCACTCCTGATAATGGGCCGGCCCACCAAAACTGATTGTAGTGAGTGAGTGCTATCATACGAGTTGCAATAAGCGATTTTAGCAATTGAAAAATGCTACTACGGTAAAGCATAACAGTACTCCTTGGGACAAACTCCAAAATTATCTTATGAATCATTTTGTGAGCAACACTAGAAAAAAGTGCTTGGGAGCTTCTATCCCACCCATAGAGCGCGGGATAGCGAGCAAACTCATGTGTTGTCGTGCTAGAAGCCAAAATAGGCCGGGCACATGTCATGTACTAGGTTGAGACAAAATTAGAAAGGTCCAAGTTGAACCATTTAGCTCACTTCTCCTCACTCCCGGATCGCCCGACGAGCCGGGGGGGGGGGGGGGGGGGGGCTTTCTCCTCTCGCCGCCGCCAGAAGCGCATGCATGCTAACGAAGGCCGCCATGCTTTGAGGATAATGGTACATTTCTCTGGTTGCTTTTCTATGGCGGTGGTGCTAGGTGCGGCGGCGGACACACGTGTTGGGGATGTCCGTTGCATAGTGAAGGTTGAGGAGGTGACGTGTTTGTGATCTCCGATGAGCGAGCGATGGTTAATGCGGCCTGTGGGGCCCGATCTAGGCCCGTCTAGGCTGGTGCATGGTTTGGCCTCCGACTCGCAGGCATGGCCTCGGTGCTTAGATCTAAGTGAATAAGACATGACGTACTATACACCATTGTAAGTGAATATTTGAAATAAAGCCGCACCTACTATTTACCTTGGTATCTTTTCACTCTTTATATATACTAAGATGTGAGTGGTGACATGACCCATGTATCCAAGCAAGCAAATATAGGTTGTTTCCTTATTTGTTCATCCAAACTTCGTATCTTTAAGTGAGAAAAAAATTGTTGTAATTTCTATTCTTGTGTGATCATGCTTTAGGGATGAGCGGCATTGGGAAAAATAATTCAACTGACTAAGCCCCACTCACAAGTCGATTATGTTTCATTACTTTGTTGTACACCTTGGTGCATGCTTGCACTAGTACCTGCAGCCTCTAAGCTCTACAGAGATGGGGAGTTCTGACTACTTCTCTTGATTTTTGGTGAGTGTCCCCGTCTTTTGATTTACTTAGTGATTCTCGCCCACCTAATTGTTAGAAGCTGGCACGCAATAATAATGACACTAGAAGGTGCACATACCCTTGGTGCTGGAATGTCACAAGGGCCACGACCATCCTTGATTGTCAATGATTGCAAGAGTTCCATAAGAGTCCTAATTTCTTGAAACATGTTGCATGTCATACTATTTTCCCTCTTTACACACACTAGAGATGTGACCAATGTAGCCAAGGAAAGAGACATGCACATTATTTCTTTGGCTGTATAGACATACTTTGCTTCTTATCTTTAGGTGAGAATCACAATTGTTGTTCTAACGTGATCATACTTTAGGATGTGTGACATTAGGAAAAATAGTCCAACCGCAAGAGGATCACGCATTGTGAAACTCGATTATGTTTCCGTGATTCGCTTCACTCCTTGGTGAATCCTTGTACTAATCCTACAACCTCTAAGCTCTAAAAATGGGGATTGTGGTTGATCCTCAATTCCTCACATTCTTCAGTTGATGTCGGCGCCTATCGTTGAGTGATTGTTGTGTCTCCGCCTATGAAACCAAGAAGCCGACATGCAATAGCAGTATGTGTAAGCGCCTCTTTGGTATGCAAGATTGGTAGGAATATGAAAATCGTAGATTGTATGTCATTGACTCATTGTCATATCGAATCTTGTAAGAGTTGAAAACACCATGAATCTATTATACACGGTGTTTAGTTGCTATACAGGAAAAACTATGGAAATAACCTTCGATGTGGGGTATCTTTCACATCATGTGTTTTGCGTTACTTCACTCAGTTTTTTAGAGTATTATTGCCTTGTTTGAATTTATTCTTTCTTTCAATTATTTTGTTTGGTATTTCCTTTGGATTTTAATTCATAGAGAGCCCTCTAGCTATCCTCTTCTGATCACGTGGCCCAAATATTTTCCAATGATCGTGCCATGTGGGTAGAGCCCAAAAATGTCTATACTGAAATTTATTTTGGGCAAAAAGCAAATAAACCCTTTTTAGAAAAACCTAAAAAATGAGGTTTGAACTAAAAGTATTTATCTTTCAGAACAGTAATTCATTAAAAAATATTTCCGGTGTCTATTATACTTCAAAAATATTTTTAAAAGTTTTTAGTTATTTATTTAAAATCCTTTTGGAAAGGCCAGAAATGGTATTTATAGGGTTAACATATTTATTTTCCTCTAAATTTTCTTTAAGAATTTCCAAACTTTATTTGAGCATTTTCAACAGCAACATGAGTTTTACCGCATGTTCATGTCCAAAAATATAAACAACTAATTCACCCTCTCCTTTTCTCTCAGGACCAAGACTTTAATTTTTTTGCTTACTCATTAAATCTGCACTGAATTAAATCATAGTCCTATCATGTGCTACGGTTGCATGATAAAGAGATGACGAGCCATTATAAAAACCTTGTGTTTCTTTCTGAGTTGTCATCATTCTATATACCATGTGGGTCTTATTTTTGCACTTTTTACGTGACATCGTTTGGCCGTGTATTTGTGGTTTGTGCTTTGTCTATAAAATGGAGTGGAAGCCTTTTTCGTGAACTATGCCCTCCAAAGCAAACAATAAAACAAATAATTTTTTTTACTAAAAAGCTCATGAGATATTAGATGTCTCAGTTCAGCGGGATAATCGGCATACAAATCAACTCCTGAGAGAAAACCTGTGATTTGATCTGTTGAGCTTGAATATTTGCAAATCTTCATTGCCATTATCCAAGGAAAAGAACAATTCAAAAATAATACACGATATCTTAATATAAAATCCCTGTTTTATTTTGATCAGCTAACAGTATATAAGTTAGCATAGCACCATACTATGTAGTCAAATTTTCATCTACAGAGTCAGATTCATAAGTATGTCAATCAGCACAGATCCACCCAAGCAGAACCTAAGATGGGGGCGACAAATATGAACTCATCATCCTCAGAACTACAATATAGCCAATTCACAATCAGGTAGCTATGTTCCTCGGTCATTCCAACCATATGTAAGTAGGAGTTATTGAGGCTCTCGCGACCGCGGCTGCGTTGGGTGAGCGCGCCGGCGGCGCTGCCTTGATCTCCTCCCCGCAGCCTCCCCTGCGGCCGTCGGCACCGGATCTGGAATCTCCTCGGTGCTCTCTCTCTTCTCCCCCGCGAAGCTCCGCTGGGCGCCATGGCTCCTCTCTCCCAGCCCGTGGGAGCAGCCATGCCTGCATTGGAACGCTCTGGCGACAACGGCCCTCCGCCCCACCAGCCCCCTGCGGCGGCCGCCGCTCCGTCCCCGTCGGCCTCCCTCACGGATCCGCGCGTCCCCCGTAGCTCGCAGCAGCCTGCACCCGCGAGCAGGTTCAGAGCGGAGAATGGGGGGCGTGCGCGGGTTCCCCGCGAGTCTCCTCCCCTACGCGGGTCGGTGGCCACCCGGCAGCCCTCCGTCTCTGGCGGCGCTTCCGGTCAGCTGCTGGAGTCCCAGGCTTTGATCCCTGAGGCTCTCCTTGTTCTACCGGATCTGGCGGCGGCCCCAACGCTACCTTTGCCACGTCAGGCGGGCCGAGTCCCTGCACCCGGCGTTGGCTTGGTGGTGGTGCTCGACTCCAGGCCTGCTTCCTGGTGCGCTGTCAATGATGATGAGGTCCAGATTGAGGAGTTGGTTCTACAGTCGCCGTTGCCCGACGGGTCTGCCGGCGATGCACATCTCCAGCTTGGTTGCTCTGTTGTGAAGGATGTGGAAGATATTGAGGGCCTCACTGAAGGATGTGATGACGAGAAGACACCACAGAAGCTGCTTGGTCCATCTTCAGAGTCGGCTTGCATCGGCATCTCTGCTGCCACTGCTGCTCTTGAAGCGGAGGCTGGCTGGGAGCATGTGGAACGGGGACACCGTTCCGGCCGTGGTGCTCCCCCTGTGCCGTCGAGAGAATGTCTTGAGCGTAGCCTCGCCTTCAAGCGTTGGGCTCGAGGAAGGTGCTTTCGTTGCCTCGAGCGTGGCCACCAAGTCCGTGCATGTCATGATCCATTCAGATGCATACGCTGTCGTTGCCCTGGTCATCATGAGAGGTTTTGTCGTGCTCACTCTCCGGTTGCTCGGGATCGCTCTCCGGTCGCCCGCGTGAGCTCTCCGGTCTCTCAAGCTCATCACCAGCGGAGCCGCTCCCCATTTGTCCAGCCTTGTTCTTCGCTGACCAGGTGTTGGGCAGAGGTCGTGGGCAACTCGTCGCTGCATGTGTCGGTGCCGCCAAGGTCCCAATCTAGGTGTCGCCAGGATTCCAATGCCAGTGCCTTTTTGGTCTCTGCTTTGGAGTCCCAGTTTGCTTTGCTACGCACGGAGCTCCTTCAGGAGGTTGAGCTCCTCCGCACTGAGCTTCGTGACGCTCTTGCCAAGCTTCAGGTTGCTTCGGTTGTGCCTTTGGTGCCTGAGCTCCAGTCTGGTTCCATTGATGAGGTGGATGAATGCTTCTTTGGAGAATTTTCTCCTCGTGCTTTGGATGGGACGTCGTCTGTCCGTGGCGGTGTGGTCATCACCGAGGTCGTGGCTCCTGTTCTGCAGATTATGCCTGAGCTGCAGGAGCTTTTTGGGGAATCAGCTATGGTGCATCCGATGAAGCCGGGCTCATTGGAGTCCTTGGCCTCACCATCACCGTCAGAGTCCTGCCAGCCGCTCGCCTTTGTGGATAGTGGATGTTCGGATGGTTCTGTCACTCTCTCATCTATGCCCATTGGGCATGAGGTGTCCTTGAGTGACGAGGTTGATGAGACAGGTGTGTTGGCGCCTAACTCTGATGCTCTATCATGTGAGCAACTGGAGATGTCTGAGTCCATCGTGTCGGTTGCTTCTGTGGTTGATGATGTTCAGATGATTAATATGTTGGCTTCTGATCCTTTGGAGCCTAGCCAGCCGCTCGCCTTTGTGGAGGATGAAGGTTCTGATGTTGCGGTAACCCACTCACACGTGACTGTCAGGCAGGTCTCTGTGCGTGAGAAGGTCGATGACATTCTCTTTCAGATAGAGCTTCATAGCTTGCTTAAACATTTGGAGGCGGCTAGCCCTGGATCTGGCAAGGCGATTGTGGTGGAGGCTCTTAGGAGCAAAGGAAAGAAGAGTGACGCCACAAAAAAGGCGTCCGCGGCTGCTTAATGGATGATCTTCAGTCTCTTGCGTTGTCCTTATGGCCTGCATTGTCTTTGTGGATTTGGTGGTGTCCGTGGTCTCTAGCCAAGTTAGCCTCGTTTGGGGTGTCTTTGCGATGTAGCAGTGTGGGGTTGATGGTCTTTACGTGTTGGATATGGTTGTCGAGTGAGTAGTCCACATGTGGTTGATTTGTATCGGTTTTTACCCGGTTTTTCGTTAATTAACTGGGCAATTCTCTTCTGCTTAATTAATCGATGAGGCAAATCTTTTGCCTCCGTTTTGAAAAAAAATATGTACTCTGTTTTATCTCAACTTGTACCATGTGCAATACTTAATGATTACAGCTGGCATGACATCAAAGTTCTGAACGAATATTAGTTGTCCAACAATTTGCAAAAAAAAAAAAACTTGTCTCTTGCAAACTGACTCAATAACTTCAAGGAAAAGTAAACGGATAGGAGCTCAGTAGGAATGTAGAGATTGAAAATCACACCTGATATATCATACTGAGTGAATTTTCGCATCAATGATCCAAATCCAAGCAACAAAAAAATCTTCAATTTAGGATACAGTTTCTCATGTGCAATTAGATTTGAAACTGGACAAGCAAGCTAAAGGTCGTCAACTAGGAGCTAAATACTTTTGTTCAAGTTCGTAGTTTGGGCATCCAAACTACAAAAACAAAAAGATTTTGACCTCATTATTTAAAAAACAGACTTTCAGTTTTTTTTTTTTACTTTGCTAGGGCATTTTAACCTCCAAATACATTCCCAGATCATATTTGAGCCTGCGGCTCCCATCTCATTGGTGCGCCTCAACTCTGACACATGTTGATGATCCCACTGCGCAAAGTAGGCAGTTCCACCAGAAACCTGTCGTTCTTCATCAAACTTCATGCCACGAAATGTTCCATACCATACGACGGTAAAGGAATCGAGAGTATACGCTGCACATCAACCTACCAGAAAGTCTGCTTCACAAGCTCTACATCCCATTGTCTTGTGACGGGATCAATAAGGTCCCCAACTTTTGAAAGGAGATTACCCCCAATGGATAGTCACAATTTTCCGGTTCGTACCATTTGGAACCCATGCTTCTGTCCATTTGGAATCCATCATCACCCCCATAAACATCATCACAAATAGGTTAGCTCTGGCGTTGAAGCTAGCCTTTGGGTTGGTCCAACACCAACTAAAAGGTCCGAATTCTGCAGGTCTGATCGTCGAATTCCACATCAGGGTAGGTGGTGGAAGAAGAATGCTGACAGAGCACACCCCTGCAATGTCCGTGCTCACCTGCATTGGCTTCTGCGGACTCAGTTGGTCATCAGATTTTAAGTTCTGGACCGTTCCTGATAAGATCTGGTCAGCACGGCTTTGAATTTCTCCCTCTGCTTCGCCTAGATGAAATACTTCCTGTTGATGCGGTGGCGCGGCCTTTCTTGTGTGCTACTGCATGTGGATTTGGTCATGATTAAATTTAAGTTTTTTTCATCTCACCCAACAACACCCATTCCGGCACAATGTGCCCACAGATTTATGCGTGCATGGTGATTTAAGAAGAACAATATGTAAAACCCCATAGATTCCGGCACGTTGTTCAAGCGAAGCGCCCAGTGCATACAAGTTTACACCAAATACAAAAAAACCCAGCACATTGACGTACCAGCGAAGCACCGCGCAAGGACCCACTAGTCATATTCTGCTCACAAAAGAAATACCAATCACAACACAGGAAATGTATAGCCTCTTCCACTGGAGTAAATTGCAAAAAACCACAACAATTGGGGACCCTAATTCAGAAAATCGTCACCATTCAGTTTTTTTTTCAAAAAACCACCAACATTGGGGTGACAGTTTTCAAAAAACGCTGATACCGTGATTTAGAGCGTTTGAGTGGATTTCTGACCGGTGGGTCCCTTTGTCAGGCGCCACGTGGCCAGGGCGAGACGGCGGCCGTGACGAGCCGTTAGACGGCGTCGGTCTAAACCTAACGAGCTGCTCGAACCCAACCCATTCGTCCATTCGTTCTCTGTCTCTCTCGCAGGTCTCTGTCGCTGCCGCTCGCCCCCCTCCCCCCTCGTCGACCGCCCGCGCCCCCGCCGCCGACCGCCACAGCCATGGTCTCCTGGAAGGACGGCGAAACCAGCAGCGAGGACTCTGTTTCCCCCCTTTTCATCTCGCACGCAGACGAATCCTATGTGAGTTCATCTTCTTTCTCAATTAGGGTTAGGTTCTCTTCGAGTACTCCATTTGAGGTTAGTTTTGACCCATTTTGATCTGGGATTTGAGGATGTACTCTATTTGAACCCTTGTAGGTTCCACATACCATTGTTGACCCAGAGTGGTGTGGCATTGTTGCCGAGGACCGATGTGCGGTCACAACTTGCCGGTGCATAGGGGTGTTGTATTTTTATGTTGACACGCATGTCATAAATAAATTAAGACAACTCCTATGGCTCCTGCCGGTTGTCATACTCATCGACATGCAAGTCATGATTCCTATTACAAGAACATGGTCAATCTCATACATCACATATATCATTCATCACATCCTTTTCCATATCACATCACAAGGCATATGCTGCAAAAACAAGTTAGACGTCCTCTAATTGTTGTTGCAAGTTTTTACGTGGTTGCTATAGGTTTCTAGCAAGAACGTTTCTTACCTACGCCAAAACCACAACGTGATATTGCCAATTTCTATTTACCCTTCATAAGGACCCTTTTCATCGAATCCGATCCGACTAAAGTGGGAGAGATAGACACCCGCTAGCCACCTTATGCAACTAGTGCATGCCAGTCGGTGGAACCTGTCTCACGTAAGAGTATGTGTAAGGTCGGTCCGGGCCGCTTCATCCCACGATGCCGCCGAATCAAGATAAGAATAGTAATGGCAAGTAAATTGTCAAAATCGACGCCCACAACAACTTGTGTTCTACTCGTGCATAGAAACTACGCATAGACCTGGCTCATGATGCCACTGTTGTGAGATCGTAGCAGAAATTTAAAATTTTCTACGCATCACCAAGATCAATCTATGGAGTAATCTAGCAACGAGGGGAAGGAGAGTGCATCTACATACCCTTGTAGATCGCTAAGCGGAAGCGTTGCAAGAATGCGGATGAAGGAGTCGTACTCGTAGTGATTCAGATCGCGGTTGATTCCGATCTAAGCGCTGAACAACGGCGCCTCCGCATTCAACACACGTGCAGCCCGGTGACGTCTCCTACACCTTGATCCAGCAAGGGGAGAAGGAGAGGTTGGGGAAGACTCCGTCCAGCAGCAGCACGACGGCGTGGTGGTGGTGGAGGAGCGCGGGACTCCAGCAGGGCTTCGCCAAGCACTACGAGAGACGAGGAGGGAGAGGGGTAGGGCTGCACCAACATGGGAAGAACTTCGTGTGTTGGGCTGCCCCTTTGCCTCCACTATATATAGGGGGAGAGGGAGGGCTGCGCCCCCACCTAGGGTTCCCACCCCAAGGGGTGCGGCAGCCCTAGATCCCATCTAGGGTGGCGGCCACAAGGGGGAGAGGGGAAGGCACACCTGGGGTGGGCCTTAGGGCCCATCTGCCCTAGGGTTTGCCCCCTTCCCCTCTTGGAGGCGCCTTGGGCCTTGGTGGGAGGCGCCCCAGCCCACCTAGGGGCTGGTCCCTTCCCACTATTGGCCCATGTAGGTCTCCGGGGCCCGTGGCCCCTCCCGGTGGACCCCTGGACCCCTCCGGTGGTCCCGGTACACTACCCGTGATGCTTGGAACACTTCCGGTGGCCAAGACCATACTTCCTATATATCAATCTTTACCTCCGGACCATTCCAGAACTCCTCGTGACGCCCGGGATCTCATCCGGGACGCCGAACAACAATCGGTAACTGCGTACATACTTTCCCTATAACCCTAGCGTCATCGAACCTTAAGTGTGTAGACCCTACGGGTTCGAGAGTCATGCAGACATGGCCGAAACAACTCTCCGTCAATAACCAACAACGGGATCTGGATACCCATGTTGGTTCCCACATGCTCCACGATGATCTCATCGGATGAACCACGATGTCAAGGATTCAATCAATCCTATATACAATTTTGTCTATCGGTACGATACTTGCCCGAGATTCGATCGTCGGTATCCCGATACCTTGTTCAATCTCGTTACTGGCAAGTCTCTTTACTCGTTCTGTAACACATCATCCCATGATCAACTCCTTGGTCACATTGTGCACATTATGATGACGTCCTACCGAGTGGGCCCAAAGATACCTCTCCGTTACACGGAGTGACAAATCCTAGTCTTGATTCGTGCCAACCCAACAGACACTTTCGAAGATACCCGTAGTGCACCTTTATAGCCACCCAGTTACGTTGTGACGTTTGGCACACCCAAAGAACTCCTACGGTATTCGGGAGTTGCACAATCTCATGGTCTAAGAAAATGATACTTGACATTAGAAAAGCTTTAGCATACGAACTACACGATCTTGTGCTAGGCTTAGGATTGGGTCTTGTCCATTACATTATTCTCCTAATGATGTGATCCCGTTATCAACGACATCCAATGTCCATGGTCAGGAAACCATAACCATCCATTGATCAACGAGCTAGTCAACTAGAGGCTTACTAGGGACATGGTGTTGTCTATGTATCCACACATGTATCTGAGTTTTCTATCAATACAATTCTAGCATGGATAATAAACGATTATCATGAACAAGGAAATATAATAATAACCAATTTATTGTTGCCTCTAGGGCATATTTCCAACAAAAACCCTCTTCTTCCACATCAGCCTCACAAAATAAATCTTCTGGCTCAGAATCACCTTCAAAAACCCTCTTTCTCTTCAGGTCTTTTATTTTCACATGTATGTCTGCATCCTCATCCTCTTGCTCATCTTTAGAGCTATCAGAATCCATCAGATCTTCCTCCTCCATGTTTTCTTCATCCTCCATGTTATCTTCTTCCATGTTATGTTCTTGCACTTCTGGAATGTCAGCAAACTCATTAAGGAAATCATCTAGATCTGCAATAGTTGCCCGCTTCCTCACATTGCAACTCTCCTGAGTGATAAGATATTCTCCACATGAGTCCTCTGTGTGTACACTGACAATTGGAGCAAATCATGCTGCATGTTCTGCTTTTTCATTTGTCTGACTTGCATACAACACACCTTCTTCATCTACATTATATATTTTAGGTGAACCTATCTGTGAAATAGGAATTTGCTGCTCATCTCCAATGTTAATCTGCAGTTCTGCCCTCTCAATCTCTCTACCTTTCATAACAGTGATAGTAACACACATCTTGTCCTCATAGAACTCCAACATCTCTTCAACATCTTCATCACTCCTGATTAGTTGCATCCCTGACATTCCTACACCACCTTCCTTCACGTAATACATGGAATCACTCTGATCATAGCCCTGAATCCCAATGATAGCTAACATATTCAGGTATGTTATATCTCACTGATACAATCTCCTTTCCAGATTGTCACATCCTTGGAAATGGAATATCACTTCCCATGGTTCATCATCATCCAAACTGCAATTTATAAACAATTTAACTTAATAGTACATTCAGTTAAACTACATTCAGTTCAACTATAATTCATGTCAACATAAAACACAGGTGGCGGTACATTCAGTTAAACTGTAATTTATGTCAAAACACAGGTCTACATTCAGTTACACTATAGTTCAGTTCCAATGCCAGTTAACACTACTTTCAGTTAAACTAGTTGAAAATATTTCCAGTTAACACTACTTTCAATTAAACTATAATTCAGTTCCAAATAATTTCAGATAACACTAAAATGTATATTGAGTACACCTCAAGATAGCTAATACATACACGAACAAATAAACATGAACAATTCAGTTAACTCTAATTCCTAAATTCAGTTAACCATAATTCCTAAATTCAGTTGGCTAAGAGCAAAGTATAGACTACACGAAAAATTATACAGAGCTAAGCATTCCTAGCCAATTCAGAGAGTTAAGAGGAAGAAGAAGACTCATTCCACGCCGCCTAGGCCAGAGGTGAAGTGGTGGCTCTGTGTAGGATTTGCCTTCCAGACCTGGGCCAATGATGCTGCCGGCCGTGAAAAAATGTCATCGGAGGTGGGCTTGAACTTGCTGCCACCTTGCTCGTCGAGCTCCTCTCCGTTGCCGGTGAAATATCCACCGTTGCCAGGAACCCTAGCACGGGGGCGGTGGGAGAGCGAGGAAGGGCAGTGGGAGAGCGACGAAGGGTAGAGTGGGCAACGGATTCAACGAAATTGAGGTCGCTACCGGCACATCTGCCGCCGCCGCCGTTGGTGGCCATGGGGGAGATGTGAGCACGAGCGGGTAGCCAGGGGGAGTCGAGACGCGATTGGGGGGAAAGTGGTGGTAGGGTTCGAGCAGCTCGTTAGGCTTAGCCCGACGCCGTCTAACGGCACGTCACGGCCGCCGTCTCGCCCTGCCCACATGGCCCCTGACAAAGGGACCCACCGGTCAGAAATCCACTCAAACGCTCTAAATCACTATATCAACGTTTTTTGAAAACTGTCACCCCAATGTTGGTGTTTTTTTGAAAAAAACTGAATGGTGGCGGTTTTCTGAATTAGGGTCCCCAATTGTGGTGGTTTTTTGCAATTTACTCCTTCCATTGACATTGCACGTCTCAACCCATCATCTCCAAGATAACGTAAAAAGTTTCCTAATACACTTATTGCTTGGCTCAGATAGCTGTCCTACAATTACTAACATTAGCTCCCTTGGAATAGTGTATTGAATTAATTCTTACAGAAAGGAAGAGTATCAAACAAATTACTCCTGACAAGTCATGTGGCTTCTTTGCTCCAAGGTTCCCATCTCCCTCTTCCTCTTTTCAATTCTGGACACGGGCTGGAGTAGCGCCCCATCTTTCTCTCTCTCTCTCTCTCTCCTTTCAGTTCTGGACACGCGTTGGCATAGTGCCCCTTGTTCTACACTTCTTGGTGTAGCGCCTCTTCTTCCTTCTCTTCATGGGTGCTGCCATGAATTCCTGGATAGCTTCCTTCATTCCTTTCCTCTGTTGCTGAACCACTTCTTATGTCTTGGTGAGTAGACGACACTGGGCTGGATTGTGGTTAGTGCTTTACACATAAAACAGGTGACTTGCATAGTGGGACATTCTTCACCCAAGTGACTCGCTTCACAGTAGGGGCATCCATCCTGGTGTTCCTTGTAGGTGTGTCCTATTTCTTCACAGATTTTGCATGCGCGGTGCATCTTCATGTTTGGATCAGAGCAATCCAAGAAAATTATTGTTTGTTGGTGCTCAGATTCTATGGATGTATAGGAGCAGCTCATGGGGATTTCCCATCAGTAATCACTGCACCATAAAAGGTTCAAATCACTAAATCAGCAGTCCCACAAGAACTAGAATTATACAGACAACAAAAAGCAAACAAAAAAACCAATATAGTGGAATTTGGGGGCAAGCGTAACCCAAGATTCATCTTGATGGATTTGCGCTCTAAGCGCCACCTGAACTCGGGAGCGCTGTAAACTCGAATGCACCAAGAGAACAGCAGCCAAACAATGGGACAGTGCACCTCGAGTCAAACAAATGAAACATCAACACATAAAAAATGAAAGCATCAAAGAGGAGTGTTAGGCGACAGCTGCGAATGTTTTGAGAAAAAAAATCAAGCTTTCAATTTATCAACATTTGCAATGCAATAGTAAGATAGAACTAAATATAAAATGGGGATGTTAACAAGGATCAGACATCCAAGGAAGGAATTAGCAGCATTGGCTCTCAAGCCTGACTGGGCGAAAGCTCTTAGGCGGCAACTGCGAATGTTTCAGAAACAAGCCACAAATTTATCATCATCGCCATAACATATCCTCAAATCATATCGACGACAACTTGTTAGCTAGTCATAACAAAATTTAATCACAATAACCAGTTCTGTAGACCGACCAAAATACAGTCTCAGGTTAGGCCGAATAGCCCCTGATGTCCTTTTCCTTCTAAACTAGCTGCAACAAATAATTAGATACAATGCAGAAAACAGAGGAAACAAGTTTAAAGAGAATCACTCAGGGACCCGCTTAAAATCAAGCACACAACTAAACCAAACCAGCTGCAAATGGAGATTCCAGCCCAGACCAAACCACAAAGGTTGTGGCCAAATGAGGATACTTGCAGTGAGGAGAAGCAACTGTTGTTTACATTGTCATATGGCACTTCCTATGGTCTGATAATTTAAGAACAGACAAAATTAAATATATATACTAGGACCTGAAGCTATTGGTATTAAGCCGTGAAAATATCATCATTTAGAATCTGATGGTAATTCCAACAAAAAGCTAATCATCATGGGCTTCAATTGCATAATAACTCAAAATAAAATCGGTGGAAACAAGGCGTATCATCAGAATATAAATGCCTTCTCATTCACAGGTAAATAAGCACTGTGTCAGAAGGTGTCCTAAGATTGTTTCAAGGTTTCGTCCCATGATACTCACGAAATAACAAAATAAAACAATTGAAAAACTGATCTCCAATGGATTCAGTTGCAAAGATGACATCACACGGGCTGCTCAAGCCACCCTCGGATCGAGTGTTGAATTATAAATCAATACCTCCTCATGATCCAAACAGATCTTGTAAGAAGCAAACGATGAATAACAGTAAAGATGGATACATAGTTGCTCAGTGGTGGCAATGTTTAATTGTTCGGTTCTGCCAGCGATGTCGTCAATGCTTTCAGAAGAGGGAGCTTGTTATCCTCATCGCAGCTACGTCCTCCAAAGCAAAGAAACACATCAAACACAAAAAGACGCATGAAAGATAAACAACAATGGACGACAGGCTAAAAAAACAGGTATCATATGGCTCGGTCCAGCAGGATATTTGGCATACAAATCGATTCCTGAGAGAAAACCTGTGATTTGGTCTATTGATCTTGAATATTTGCAAATCTTCACTGCCATCATCCAAGGAAAATAAAAATTCAGAAAGAATGTCGAACCAAATGAGAAAGGCTCACACTATTCATCAAAAGCGTCATGAAAGCATGATATCTTAAAATAAAATTCCTGTCTTATTTTGATCAACTAACAGTACATAAGTAAGCATAGCACCATACGACCACTATGTAGTCAAATTTTCATCTACGAAGTCAGATTCATAAGTATGTCAATCAGCACAGATGTACCGACGCAGATCCTAAGACTCGGGTGACAAATATGAAGTCATCATCCTCATAGCTACAATATAGCCAATTAAAAATTAGGTAGCTAGGTTCCTATATCATTACAACTATATCTGCTCTGTTTTATCCCAATTTGTATCATCTTGTACTCTACATAATTATTACAACTGGTACTACATGAAAGTTCTAAAAGAATTTTAGTTGTCCAACAATTTGCATCACAAACTGGTTCTTAGATTATATTTAAAGAATACCCAGAAGACATATCAATAACATCAAGCAAAAGTAAATGGAAAGGAGCTGAGTAAGAACGTAGCGATTGATAGTCAAACACCTGATACATCATATTAAGTGAATTTTCGCATCAATGCTCCAAATCCAAGCAAAAGAAAAAAAACCTTAAATTTAGGATATGGTTTCTCAGATGCAGTTGTTAAACATAATATGTGTCACATATGACAGAGTCCAAGATATCCAAGAGGTTGCGCAGGATCTAGGAAGATAGCTAGTTTAAGTTACATGTAATTCTATCTTCTCTTATCCCTTGTAACCAGTTCTATCTCTTGCTCTCCAAGTTGTAAACCTCCTGTAATATCTCCAACAATGTATGCGCTACAGGGAGGTGCGCCCCTGCCTATAAACACGTAGCACATCGCCTCAGGTCGAGGCAAGACGTTTCCGCCTATCGCACATGGTAATCAGAGCCTCCTCTTCCAAACCCTAGCTTTTGATCTCCACCAGTGCCAGCCATGTCTTCCTCCAGTGTCACCCAATCCAATCTGAGCGGTCAGGTCACGGAGAAGCTCTCCCGGACAAACTACGTCCTGTGGCGCACCCAAATCACGCCGCAGTTGAGGGGAGCCGACCTCTATGGCTACGTCGACAGCACCCAGCCAGAGCCGTCCCGCCTTCTCGTCACCAAGGACAAGGACGGGAAGGAGTCATCCGAACCCAATCCTCTCCATCCCATCTGGATAAGGGAGGACCAGCAGGTTCTAGGCTACCTACTCAACAACCTCACCAAAGAGGTGCTCATCGCGGTCACCGCGGTCACCACCGCACATGCTCTCTGGACAGCACTCGCAGGTATGTTCTTGTCGCAGTCCTTGAGCCGCGTCAACAACATCCGCACTGCCTTGATCAATGCGCAGAAAGGGAACCAATCGATGGCCTCCTACTTCGCCGCCATGCGTGGCCTTGCTGATGATCTCGTCGCAGCCGGCAAGCCCATCCAGGACGATGATCTGATCTCGTATCTACTTCACGGGCTGGACATGGACTACCAGCCGCTCGTGTCTGCCCTGGATGCCCGCGTCACACTGGTGTCCCTCGATGAGCTCTACGCCATGCTGAGCAACTTCGACCAGTGTGTCGCCCAGTACCACAGTGCTGGCGGCGGGTTCAAGTCTTCGGCGAACGCAGCAACCCGCGGGCATGGTGGGTACTCCTCCCGTCACTGTAGTCCTCCTCGCACCAAGGGCAAGCACAACAACGGCAACACCAACAACTCCGGCTCCCGCGGCGGTCGCCCCAACTCCACCAACAACAAGGGTCGCCGTGGCGGCTCCAGCCGTTCGTGTCCCGACGCCGTTCGCTGCCAAATCTATGGCAAACCAGGCCACACTGCCAAAGACTGTTGGTATCGTTTTGATGAAGATGATGCCTCCTTTGAAGATGATGACAAAGTTGCTGCCGCCGCTGAAGGATCCTATGGCGTCGACACAAACTGGTACATTGATAGTGGCGCAACCAATCACCTCATGGGGGAGCTGGAGAAGGTGATTCTCCGTGAAAAGTATCACGGGAAGGACCAGATTCATACGGCCAGTGGTGCAGGTATGAGCATACGTCACATTGGTCACTCGGTTATACGTACCCCTTCTCGTAAAATTCATCTTCACAAAATTTTGCATGTTCCTAGTGCCAACAAAAATCTCCTATCCGTTCATCGCATTACCATTGACAATCATGTCTTTATTGAATTCCATCCATTTTTCTTTTTGATAAAGGATCAGGCCACGAAGAAGGTACTATATCGAGGTAGATGCGTTCGAGGGCTTTACCCGTTGATTCCGGAGCTTAGGAGATTCGATAAACAAGCCTATGGTGTTGTCAAACTTTCTTCAACACATTGGCACGATCGTTTAGGGCATGCCTCTTTTCCTCTTGTTGAATGTTTGCTTAGGAAAAATAAGCTCCCATTTGTTGGTGAGCGGAATGTTGAAACTATTTGTGATTCTTGCCAAAGAGCAAAATGTCATCAATTACCTTATCCTATTTCTACAAGTGTCTCTACTCAACCATTGCAATTAATTTTCTCCGATGTTTGGGGCCCTGCTCCTAGTTCTGTTGGTAGGCACATGTACTATGTAAGTTTCATTGATGACTATAGAAAATTTTCTTGGATCTATCTTCTTAAGAAACGATCCGACGTTTTTCAAGTGTTCAAAAACTTTCAAGCACTTGTTGAACGCAAGTTCGATAGCAAGATCATTGCTGTCCAATCCGACTGGGGAGGGGAATACGAGAAATTAAATTCCTTCTTCCAAACACTTGGCATTTCACACCATGTGTCATGCCCTCATGCTCACCAACAAAACGGTTCTGCCGAACGCAAGCATAGGCATATAGTTGAAGCTAGTCTAGCTCTTTTAGCCGGTGCTTCCATGCCTCTCAAGTTTTGGGATGAAGCGTTCCTCACCGTTGTTCATATCATCAATATGCTCCCAAGCCATGTCATAAACAATGAAACCCCCATAGAACGGCTTCTTCATGTCAAGCCCAACTACATATCTCTACGTGTCTTTGGTTGTGCATGTTGGCCCAACCTTCGTCCCTACAACTCTCGCAAACTCATGTTCAGATCTAAACAATGTGTTTTTCTTGGCTATAGTGCCCAACACAAGGGTGTTAAGTGCCTAGATGTTTCCACCGGGTGCGTTTATATTTCCCGTGATGTTGTGTTTGATGAGAAGAAATTTCCCTTTGCCGACCTTCATCCTAACACCGGTGCTTTACTCCGTAAAGAAATCCTCCTTCTACCATCTTCTCTCACCGGCCTTGATGAAGGGGAACGAAGCCATGATGATCATATGTTGACTAACCCTCAAACCATTGTGCATGAGTTGTGTGATGTTGTAGAAGAAAACGGAATGCAAAATGATGAAGAAAATGAAGTGCACGGGCCATATTTCATGTGCCCCAAACCAGGGAACAAATCCACCTCGGGATCAGTTCCCGTGGCAGAGGCAGACCTGCCCAGTAGATCGTCCTCGGGATCCGCCGCTGCTGGCAAGGGGCAGAATCCCCTCAGGAATCCGTGCCATCAGCTGCGCGTGGAGCCACCGACAGCGCGCGCGCGGCGAGCGAGCCCGCGTGTGCCATGCGGCCACCAGCGATTCACGACGGTGTCTCCATCAACCCAAGCGAGTCACGCGGTGCCGCCTGTCCGCCTCCTATTGGGTCTTTGGGGGCCCGGTTTCTGGTCCAACCCGTGTGCTACAAACGACACGACCCACGTCGGCCGACGGGCGCGGGACCCGCTAATACGTCTCCTTCGTATCTAATTTTCCAAACACTTTTGCCCTTGTTTTGGACTCTAACTTGCATGATTTGAATGGAACTAACCCGGACTGACGCTATTTTCAGTAGAATTGCCATGGTGTTATTTATGTGCAGAAACAAAAGTTCTCGGAATGACCTGAAACTTCACGGAACAACTTTTCGGAAATAATAAAAAATCCTTGCAAAAGATGAAGGCCAGGGGGGCCACCACATGTCCACGAGGGTGGGGGGCGCACCCCCTACCTCGTGGGCCCCCTGGAGCTCCTCCGACCTCAACTCCAACTCTATATATTTGGTTTCGGAGAGAAAAAAATCAGAGAGAAGAATTCATCGCGTTTTACGATATGGAGCCGCCGCCAAGCCCTAAAACCTCTCGGGGCTCCGGAGAGGGGAATCCGTCGCCATCGTCATCATCAACCATCCTCCATCACCAATTTCATGATGCTCACTACCGTGCATGAGTAATTCCATCGTAGGCTTGCTGGACGGTGATGGGTTGGATGGGATCTATCATGTAATCGAGTTAGTTTTGTTAGAGTTTGATCCCTAGTATCCACTATGTTCTGAGATTGATGTTGCTATGACTTTGCTATGCTTAATGCTTGTCACTGGGGCCCGAGTGCCATGATTTCAGATCTGAACCTATTATGTTTTCATCAATATATGAGAGTTCTTGATCCTATCTTGCAAGTCTATAGTCTCCTATTATGTGTTATGATCCATTAACCCTGAAGTGACAATAATCGAGATACTTACCGGTGATGACCGTAGTTTGAGGAGTTCATGTATTCAGTATGTGTTAATGCTTTGTTCCGGTACTCTATTAAAAGGAGGCCTTAATATCCCTTAGTTTCCGTTAGGACCCCGCTGCCATGGGGGGGTAGGACAAAAGATGTCATGCAAGTTATTTTCCATAAGCACGCATGACTATATTCGGAATACATGCCTAAATTACATTGATGAACTGGAGCTAGTTCTGTGTCACCCTAAGTTATGATTGTTACATGATGAACCGCATCCGGCATACTTCTCCATCACTGATCCATTGCCTACGAGCTTTCCATATATTGTTCTTCGCTTATTTACTTTTCCGTTGCTATTGCTATCATCACTACAAAATACCAAAAACATTACTTTTGCTACTGTTACCTTTTGCTACCATTACCACTACTATCATATTACTTTGCTACTAAGTACTTTGCTGCAGATACTAAGTTTCCAGGTGTGGTTGAATTGACAACTCAGCTGCTAATACTTGAGAATATTCTTTGGCTCCCGTTGTGTCGAATCAATAAATTTGGGTTGAATACTCTGCCCTCGAAAACTGTTGCGATCCCCTATACTTGTGGGTTATCAAGACTATTTTCTGGTGCCGTTGCTGGGGAGCATAGCTCTATTCTTTGAGTCACTTGGGATATATATCTGCTTATCATTATGAAGAACTTGAAAGATCCAAGAACTAAGATTTATCCCTCAACTACGAGGGGAGGTAAGGAACTGCCATCTAGCTCTGCACTTGATTCACCTTCTGTTTTGAGTAAGCTTGCGACAACTCAACTTGCTTTTTCTATTCGTTCTGATATGTCGCATGTTATTGATGATGCCACTTCTGCTATACATGATACTTATGATGAAACCACTTCTATGCTTGATACTACTGTGCCACTTGGTGAATTTCTTGATGAACAACTTGCTAGGGCTAGAGAGAATGAAAATATTGAATTTGATAATATTGATGAAAGTGATGATGAAGACTCACCTGTTATTCCTGAGGGTTATGTTTTTGATAAAGAAGCTTCTTTAGCTATTTTAGCTTGCAAAGATAGATACGAGCTCAAGAGGTTATTAGCTTAATGGAAGCAGCAATCTCTTAATGCTAGAATGAAACTTGACCATGCTTTTGCTACTTCACCTATCTTTGTTACTGATAAGGATTATGAATTCTCTGTTGATCCTGATATAATTACTTTGGTTGAATCTGATCCTTTTCATGGCTATGAATCAGAAACTGTTGTGGCACATCTTACTAAATTAAATGATATAGCCACCCTGTTCACTACTGATGAGAAAACTCGTTACTTTTATATCCTTTAAATATTTCCATTCTCATTAAAGGGTGATGCTAAGATATGATTTAATTCTCTTGATCCTGGTTGTGTGCGTAGTCCCCAGGATATGATTTATTACTTCTCTGCTAAATATTTCCCTGCTCATAAGAAACAAACTGCTTTAAGGGATATATATATATAATTTTGTGCAAATTCTCCCACAAGCTTGGGGGAGGCTTCTCAAGTTACTTAATGCTTTGCCTGATCATCCTCTTAAGAAAAATGAAATACTTGATATCTTTTATAATGGACTAACCGATGCCTCTAGAGATTACCTGGATAGTTGTGCTGGTTCTGTTTTCAGGGAAAGAACACCGGATGAAGCTGAAATTCTATTGAATAATATGTTGACAAATGAAAATAATTGGACACTTCCGGATCCAATTCCGGAGCCTATTCCTAAAACAACTCCGAAGAAGAGGGGTATTCTGTTTCTCAGTCCTGAAGATATGCAAGAGGCGAAGAAATCTATGAAAGAAAAAGGTATTAAAGCTGAAGATGTTAAGAATTTACCTCCTATTGAAGAAATACATGGTCTTAATTTACCGCCTATTGAAGAAACATATGATCTTAATCCTTTACCTATTGAAGAAACTCATGGTCTTGATAACTCGACACAGGTAGTAAAGGTAAATTCTCTCTATAGATATGATAAAGCTGAAATTCCATTTACTAAGTTTGCTAGCCCATGCTTAGATGAGTTTGCTAAATTTATGGTTAAGCAAGAAGATTTTAATGCTTATTTTGGTAGACAATTGAAATACAATTCAAATATGCTTGAACACTTGGGTTATTATATGGCTAATGTCAAATGTGAACTTAAACTTATTAGTAAACATGCTTCTATGGTTATCATTCAAGTAGAACAAGTACTTAAAGCTCAAAATGATTTGCTCAGTGAATTGAATAGTAAGGATAATGATAATGCTATTAGAGTTATGACTAGAGGTGGTAGAATGACACAGGAACCTTTGTATCCTGAAGGCCACCCTAAGAGAATTGAGCAAGATTCTCAGAGAAATAATGTGGATGCAGCTAGTCCTTCTAAAAGGAAGAAAAAGAAAAATGATAGAACTTTGCATGCTTCTAGTGAACCTGTTATTGAAACACCTGAGAATCCAAATGATATTTCTATTTCTGATGCTGAAACACAATCTGGTAATGAACCTGAGTCTAGTGATAATGTCAATGATAATGTTCATGATGATGCTCAACCTAGTAATGATAATGATATAGAAACTGAACCTGATGTTGATCTTGATAACCCACAATCAAAGAATCAACGTTATGATAAGAAAGACTTTGTTGCTAGGAAACATGGTAAGGAAAGAGAGCCTTGGGTTCAGAAACCTATGCCTTTTCCTCCCAAACCATCCAAGAAAAAGGATGATGAGGATTTTGAGCGCTTTGCTGAAATGATTAGACCTATCTTTTTGCGTATGCGATTGACTGATATGCTTAAAAGAATC
Organism: Triticum aestivum; assembly: GCF_018294505.1. Taxonomy (NCBI): domain Eukaryota; kingdom Viridiplantae; phylum Streptophyta; class Magnoliopsida; order Poales; family Poaceae; genus Triticum; species Triticum aestivum. The sequence goes on from NC_057794.1 coordinate 535,484,841, forward strand.
CTTATGCTAAGTACATGAAAGAAATTGTTACTAATAAAAGAAAGATACCGGAAGCTGAAATTTCCACCATGCTTGCTAATTATACTTTTAAGGGTGGAATACCAAAGAAACTTGGAGATCCAGGAGTACCCACTATACCATGCTCCACTAAAAGGAACTATGTTAAAACTGCTTTATGTGATCTTGGAGCCGGTGTTAGTGTTATGCCTCTCTCTTTATATCGTAGACTTGATTTGAATAAGTTGACACCTACTGAAATATCTTTGCAAATGGCTGATAAATAAAGTGCTATACCTGTCGGTATTTGTGAGGATGTGCCTGTTGTAGTTGCGAATGTTACTATTTTAATGGACTTTGTTATTCTTGATATTCCCGAGGACGATAGTATGTCTATTATTCTTGGAAGACCCTTTTTGAATACTGCAGGGGCTGTTATTGATTGCACTAAAGGCAATATCACTTTTCATGTTAATGGTAATGAGCATACGGTACACTTTCCGAGGAAACAACCTCAAGTTCATAGTATCAACTCTATTGGAAAAATCCCATCGATTATATTTGGAGGTTTTGAATTTCCTCTTCCTACTATCAAGAATAAATATGATATTCTTATTATTGGGGATGTGCATATCCCCATTGAGGTAACATAGTGTTATTCGAAATTTCTCCGGTTCCATGTTATTCGGAATGAGTTCGTTAACAAGACTTGATCAACCTTGTTAGCAGATTCCTTTTGATGATCATGAGATGGATGAAACTAGAAGGCACAACCTTATGTACCCCACTTTTACTTTCTGTTATTTATATTAAATAAAATAAAAATAAATATTTTTCTGTCTATTATCTGATTATCCGTGCAATATAAAAATACCTCGAAAATAAAAGTTCTCCAAATGCCCTGAAATTTAAATATGATTTTTTCTAGAATATTTGAGAATATTTGGCACTGAGAACACAGCAGGAGGGGTCAACCACCTGCCCACGAGGGTGGAGGGTGTGCCCTACCCCCTAGGGCGCGCCCCCTGCCTCGTGGGCCCATGGTGGCCCTCCTCCACTTATTCCTATACCCATACACTCCTTCTTCCTCCCACAAACATGAATATCCAGCTCAAGCACGAGTTCTAGCTCACTTTGCTGCCATTTTTGATATCCTTGCTCAAAGCACCTCTCACAAAACTGCTTGGGGAGATTGTTCCTTGGTATGTGACTCCTCCATTTGTCCAATTAGTTTTTGTTCGTGTGCTTTATTCATTGCAAATTTTTGCTACTTAGGTGACCCGGTTCTTGAGCTTGCATGTCAAATGTATATGGTCAAAAGTAGTTTTGATGCATGATAGGCCCTAGGCACTTGTAGGAGTAGTTGCTATCAATATTATTGAGTTTGGTTTACTTTTATTTTGAAGTTACAAAAAAATTCAGAAATTTTTCAGAGGAAGAAATATGCTTAGGAAAATGTTCCAAGGTGGTTCTTCAAGGAAGCAAGGACCCAGGCTTGCAATGCGTGATGCTGATGAAGAGCCACCAAGAGATGCTCTAGTGCGTCCTTGTGAGTGGCCTTCTGAAAACTTTATGGATCGAGCGAGAATTAAGGAAGAATTTAACACATATTTGCGTAACGTTGATCTTGTGAGCTTCAAGGAAGAAAAGTGCAGCCAGTATCACCATCTCACTAGTTCCTTTGTGAGGAGGTTTGAATTTTCATCTTCAAGTAATTCTCCAACTGTCCTGTTTGATCTTTATGAAAATTCTTACACTATGGACTTAGAGGATTTTACCACCGCTTGCAAACTTCCACAATGGGGTAGTATCAGGGATCCTCGCAAATATGAATTTAGAGATTTTCTTGCTAGTATAACTGTGGGAGAATCTAGAGATATAACACAAGCCACCATAGAGAGCATTCACTTTCCCGCTATACATTATTTTGCTCTCTTCATAGGTAGATGCATTAATGGTAAAGATGAGGCATGTCACATGTGTGTCCCTGACTTCAGTATTCTTAGGAGTGCTATGTTAGGAGACAAATCTTATAATTTAGGAGCCATTGTTGCACGTAGGTTGCATCTTAATAGATTTAATGGAGATTTCTTTGGTGGAATTTATGCAACCCACATAGCTAATTTTCTTGGTATAGCCATACGTGAAGATGATATTGAACTACCTCCTGCTTACCTAGACTTTAATGCTATGGTTCACCACCAGTTTGTCGAGAGGAATGAATCACCTCTCCAGTATCGTTTAATCTTTGACAGACGTCGTGTTGTCCATATTACTCTCCCTGCTCCTGCCTTCTTTGATTATCAGGAAAAAGGAAGATATGTTATTACCAGAGAGGAGGCAGATGAGTACGAGAGGAGGGCGGAGGCCGCTCGTCGCCACGCTGCAACTCGGGAGGCGACAGCCGCTGCTTCTCAGTACGACCCCAACTTTTACTATGGATATCCGCCAGGCCAGCCGTGGCCATAGACCAACTTAGGCCAAAAGTCTAAGCTTGGGGGAGTAAGTATTTCTCACCGACATTACATTTATGTTCACACACTCATTGCTAGATGTCGGTGCTCATACTTTTTCCTTGTATCATCCATGCTAATTTCTTTCCTTTTTATGCTTTTTTCTTGTGTGTTTAATAAACCTTAAGAAAAACCAAAAAAAACAGTTGTAGCTTTTAATCAGTTTAATTTCCATGCTTGTAGTAGTAATTAAAAAGAAAACCCAAAAAGATTTCTTGTTCTTCTTTTGCTTGTTGGGAGTTTTCCCATGTAAATAGTTTTATTTCTTTTCTGTTCTTTGGGGTCGATAGGAGAAGACCATAATTAAATTGTTGAAGTGGCTCTTATATGCATTATTGCTTATCTGGCAAAAGAGCCCATATTGCCTTGTCTTCTCCTGTTTATTGAATGCTTGCAGATTCCAGCTTAGTCCAATGCACGTGCACTATTATTATTATTCACATCATTCGATCGTGCAAGTGAAAGGCAATTATGATGATATATGATGGACTAGCTGAGATGAGAAAAGCTGGTATGAACTCGACCTCTTTTGTTTTTGTAAATATGATTAGTTCATCGTTCCTGATTCAGCCTATTATGAATAAACATGTTTGCAATGACAACTAGAGATCATAGTTTCTTATGCCATGCTTGATTAGCTATGAGTTATAATGGTTTACCTTGCATGCCAACATGCTATTAAAATGGTTATGATGTGGTATGATAGGGTGGTATCCTCCTCTGAATGATTTAAGTGACTTGACTTGGCACATGCTCACGCATGTAGTTGAAACAAAATCAACATAGCCTTCACGATATTTATGTTCATGGTGGATTATATCCTACTCATGCTTGCATTCGGTGTTGATTAATTTTAATGCATGTTCATGACTGTTGTAGCTCTCTAGCTGGTCGCTTCCCAGTCTTTTGCTAGCCTTCACCTGTACTAAGCGGGAATACTGCTTGTGCATCCAACTCCTTAAACCCCAAAGTTATTCCACATGAGTCCACTATACCTACCTATATACGGTATCTACCTGCCGTTCCAAGTAAATTTGTATGTGCCAAACTCTAAACCTTCAAATAAATATCCTGTTTTGTATGCTCGAATAGCTCATGTATCAACTAGGGCTGTCTGTATCTTCCATGTTAGGCGGGTTATTCTCAAGAGGAGTGGACTCCGCTCCTCACTCATGAGATAAATGGCTGGTCACCGGGATGCCCAGTCCCATGCTTTATGCAAACTAAATCAAAATAATTGCAAACAAAACTCCCCCTGGGACTCTTGTTAGTTGGAGGCACTCGTTGTTTCGAGCAAGCCATGGATTGATGCTTGTTGGTGGAAGGGGGAGTATAAACTTTACCATTCTATTTGGGAACCGCCTATAATGTGTGTAGCATGGAAGATATCGCCATCTCTTGGTTGTTATGTTGACAATGAAAGTATACCGCTCAAAATATTATTCACCGCTGTTTCAAAACCGAGCTCTGACACCTCTACAAATCCCTACTTCCCTCTGAGAAGGGCCTATCTATTTACTTTTATGCTGAGTCATCATCCTCTTATTAAAAAGCACCAGTTGGAGAGCACCGTTGTCATTTGCATTCATTATTGTTAATTTACATTGAGTATGACTTGACTGGATCTCTTTTACCATGAATTACAATGTCTAGTCAGTCCTTGGTCTTTAAAGGTGCTTTGCATTTATGTTTTGCGGTCTCAGAAAGGGCTAGCGAGATACCACCTTGTTATATCATATTATGATTGTTTTGAGAAAGTGTTGTCATCCGAGATGTATTATTATGGCTCGCTAGTTGATTATGCTATTGATATGAGTAAACTTGAGACCTAAGCGTTATTGCGAATGTGGTTAGTTATAATCTTTGCTGAAAACTTGAATCCTGGCTTTACATATTTACAACAACAAGAGCAAACAGAGTTTGTAGAAGTTTTTCTTTATCACTTTCAGTTTATCAACTGAATTGCTTGAGGACAGGCAAAGGTTTAAGCTTGGGGGAGTTGATATGTCTCCGTCGTATCTACTTTTCCAAACACTTTTGCCCTTGTTTTGGACTCTAACTTGCATGATTTGAATGGAACTAACCCGGACTGACGCTGTTTTCAGCAGAATTACCATGGTGTTATTTATGTGTAGAAACAAACGTTCTCGGAATGACCTGAAACTTCACGGAGCAACTTTTCAGAAAATATGAAAAATACCTACAAAAGATGAAGGCCAGGGGGCCCACCACCTCTCCACAAGGGTGAGGGCGCGCCCCCTACCTCGTGGGCCCCCTGTTGCCTCTCCGACTCTAACTCCATATATTGTGTTTCAGGGAGAAAAAAATCAGAGAGAAGAAATCATCGCGTTTTACGATACGGAGCCGCCGCCAAGCCCTAAAACCTCTCGGGAGGGCTGATCTGGAGTCTGTTCGGGGCTCCGGAGAGGGGAATCCGTCGCCATCGTCATCATCAACCATCCTCCATCACCAATTTCATGATGCTCACCGCCATGCATGAGTAATTCCATCGTAGGCTTGCTGGATGGTGATGGGTTGGATGGGATCTATCATGTAATCGAGTTAGTTTTGTTAGGGTTTGATCCCTAGTATCCACTATGTTCTGAGATTGATGTTGCTGTGACTTTAGTATGCTTGATGCTTGTCACTAGGGCCCGAGTGCCATGATTTCAGATCTGAACCTATTATGTTTTCATCAATATATGAGTGTTCTTGATCCTATCTTGCAAGTCTATAGTCACCTATTATGTGTTATGATCCGTTAACCCCGAAGTGACAATAATCGGGATACTTACCAGTGATGACCATAGTTTGAGGAGTTCATGTATTCACTATGTGTTAATGCTTTGTTCCGATACTCTATTAAAAGGAGGCCTTAATATCCCTTAGTTTCCGTAAGGACCACGCTGCCACGGGAGGGTAGGACAAAAGATGTCATGCAAGTTCTTTTCCATAAGCATGTATGACTATATTCGGAATACATGCCTACATTACATTGACGAACTGGAGCTAGTTCTGTGTCACCCTAGGTTATGACTGTTACATGATGAACCGCATCCGGCATAATTCTCCATCACCGATCCATTGCCTACGAGCTTTCCATATATTGTTCTTCGCTTATTTACTTTCCCGTTGCTATTGATATCATCACTACAAAATACCAAAAACATTGCTTTTACTACCGTTACCTTTTGTTACCGTTACCACTATTATCATATTACTTTGCTACTAAATACTCTGCTGTAGATATTAAGTTTCCAGGTGTGGTTGAATTGACAACTCGGCTGCTAATACTTGAGAGTATTCTTTGGCTCCCCTTTGTCGAATCAATAAATTTGGGTTGAATAGTTTACCCTCGAAAACTGTTGCGATCCCCTATACTTGTGGGTTATCATCGCGCCATCCGAGAGCGGAGGGATAGACCCCGCCATGGAGGCCGCACTCTCAGTAGCGATAGAGCCAGATACTGACTACACCCCTTTCGAGAGCCGCGTCGCCGAACCACTGGATTTATCCCCGGCCACGGACTCCGAGCCGCCTACATCCGTGCCTATCGAACCCGACGGGGCGCCAATCATGGAGTTCACCTCCGCGGATATCTTTCAGCACTCACCTTTCAGAGATGTGCTAAATTCATTAAGGTCTCTCTCCCTGTCAGGAGAACCTTGGCCGAACTATGTCCGGCTAGAATGGGATGCGGACGACGAAGAAATTCGCTGCCCACCCACCACCCACTTAGTAGCCACTGTTGATGACTTAACCGACATGCTCGACTTCGACTCCGAAGACATCGACGGTATGGACGACGATGCAGGAGACGAACAGGAACCACCGCCCATAGGGCACTGTACCGCCACTTCATCACATGACGTATACATGGTGGATACACCCAGAGAGGGCAATGGCAAAGAGACAGCGGAGGATGCCCCCTCCAAGCAACCTAGGCACCGACGTCAGCGGCGCCGCTCTAAGTCCCGCCATAGCAAAAACAGTGATAACAGCGCAAGAGGAAATAACAGTCCAGTCGACTCTAGAAGAAACGACGACTGCACCACCCCGATGGCAGAGCACGATCAGGATGCAAACTGCAAACATAGTACGGATCCGACGTCTGAACACGACGACGCCAAGGATAAGCCTCATCAAACCCCGTCTGGGGAAGAAAACGGTCTGAACGAAGATGCACACATCATCCCGGAAACGCACTTGGAGCAAGAAAACCTCTGCAGAAGGCTTATGGCCACAACGAGGAGCCTGAAGAAACAGAAGCAAAGGCTCAGGGTCGCACAAGATACGCTCAACAGCAAGTGGAACAAAGTAACAAAGTATGGTGGAAGTTACCATAAAAATAGCTATCCAAAACGCAAGCTATTACCGGAATTCGACGATGAGGCCTTAGAGCCCATACAGCCGAAGAGTGATACGGCCAACCGGCCGGATCCACCACCTTGTGAACACGATAGAGCGGCTAACAAAGTCGCGCATAAGTCAACACACGATCTACGTGAGAACTTGTGTCAAAAACCCGGCGCGACCAGATCCATCTATGGATCTAGGATGCACGCTACGGTACAAAACCAACACCGAATACTACAACCGTCCGAACACCATGGCGCATCCCAATACAGGGGTGCCACACACCCCTTATGTTTCACTGATGAGGCGCTGGATCACAAATTCCCAGAGGGATTCAAACTGGTGAACATAGAGGCGTACGACGGAACCACAGACCCTGGAGTCTGGATAGAGGACTTCATCCTCCATATTCATATGGCTCGTGGAGACGATCTCCATGCCATTAAATACTTGCCCCTCAAGCTTAAAGGGCCAGCTCGGCACTGGCTGAAAAGCCTCCCCCAAAAATCAATTGGAAGTTGGGAGGAGCTCGAGGACGCTTTTCGGGCCAATTTTCAAGGGACTTATGTCTGACCTCCGGATGCAGACGATTTAAGTCATATAATCCAACAGTCCGGAGAGTCCGCCCGAAAGCTTTGGAACAGGTTCCTCACCAAGAAGAACCAAATCGTCGACTGTCCGGACGCCGAAGCCTTAGCAGCTTTTAAACACAGCGTCCGAGACGAATGGCTCGCCAGACACCTCGGTCAAGAAAAACCGAGAACAATGGCAGCCCTAACAAGCCTCATGACCCGCTTTTGTGTGGGCGAGGACAGCTGGTTGGCCCGTAGCAGCACCAGCGACCCAAGCACATCCGAAGTCAGGGATGGCAATGGTAAACCACGACGCAACAAAAACAAGTGTCGAAATAAAGAAGGTAGCCCAGATAACACGGCGGTAAACGCCGGATTCAGGGGCTCCCGACCAGGTCAGCGGAAAAAGCCTTTCAAAGGCAGCAGAGAAGGACAATCTGGCCTAAACAAAATTCTTGACAAACTCTGTCAGATTCACGGCACCCCAGACAAACCTGCAAATCATACCCACAGAGAATGTTGGGTCTTCAAGTAGGCCGTTAAGCTAAACACCGGACACAAAGGGGAAGAGACACCAAGTGAAGACGAGGATGAGCCTCGCCAGCAAAGCGCCGGAGGACAGAAAAAGTTCCCACCAGAGGTTAAAATAGTAAACGGGATCCATGTGACAAAGAGGAGAAGCAAGCATGCACTCCGAGGCACACGCGCCATAGAGCCCGTCACCCCTAGGTTCAACCCCTGGTTGGCCTGCCCGATCACTTTTGATCGTAGGGATCACGATACAAATATCCGGCGCGAAGGACTGACGGCCTTGGTGTTAGACCCAATAATAAATGGGTACCATTTCACACGAGTCCTCATGGACGGCGGCAGTGATCTAAATCTGATATATCAGGACACAGTCCGCAAAATGGGGATAGACCCGACACAAATAAGCCACAGTAATACTACCTTCAAGGGAGTAATACCAGGCCAAGAGGCCCGCTGTACGGGCTCTCTACTACTAGAGGTGGTATTCGGTTCTCCCGATAACTTCCGAAGCGAAAGGTTAACTTTTCACATCGCTCCATTCCGAAGTGATTATCAAGCACTACTCGGAAGGCGGCTTTCGCTCGTTTTAACGCAATACCGCATTATGCTTTTCTCAAGCTCAAGATGCCCGGTCCACGTGGCATCATCTCAGTTAGCGGAAATACCGAACGTTTTTCACGTACGGAAGAGGATGCGGCGGCTCTAACAGCCGCAAACTAGACGGCCTCACCAACCAGAAAAATGGCAGGTCGTCAAGACCACGGACACGGTCAAACGAATCCGGTGTTCCATCATATATACACGAGATTGGTTTGATGATCAAACCCTCATAAACGATACCAGGGGCTTCCCGCGTGTAATCAGGGCCAGCCCGGCTCAACTTGGCTTCTCTTGAATTTTGATAGTTCATTGATAATAACCAATTCTTCTTTTTGGCATGACAACTTTCACCTAAGTTCTTTCCTTTTGCAGATGACAATCGTGCTACACCCGTCCAGGACATGGCACAACAGAGACACGGGCGCAGACGTGCAGTAGGGATCCGCCCAAAGGTTTCTTTTTAGATTAAGACCCTGTGTAAACCTTTTTTACTGTCTCTTGTTGCTCACATCCTCCGGATACTCCACACAACCGAGAAGGATGCTGGCGTTATTGGCATGTGGCCACGTCAGGATTTTGCATGTACCTGGACACATGGGGTTTCTTATTAAGGGTATTGTTTAGCCCGGTATATGTTATAAAGACCGAACACCTTAGGGAGTGTTCGGCGTCACGAGTTTGGCCCTATATGCATCATCTCCGAATCATGTCTTTGGTCACATGTTGGGTTTGCTCGGCTCCCACGTTTTGGTACCTTATGTTCCGTTATATCGGCTAAGGTAGCATTGGGAGAACTACTACGATTGTGCCCTGGTTCATCCGGACGAGCACCTCAGTAGAGAAAGCCGAAAACTGACTGTCATGATATAGCGAGAGACTGGTCAACCACTTGATGACTCATCGGAATCTTCGGGATTCCTCCGCATTAACGAAGGGCCGTTTCCCGGTCATGTATGCACGCGCCCCGTATTCGGACAAGCGCAGAAGTACCAAGGGCTATATAGTAGCCCCACTGTCAAACTCCTATGGCTAAGTGAAAGTGTTAAAGCAATATAGTCTGATTGCCTCGTTCGCTGTGCTATCACCTCCTTAACGGACCAAGACGTTGGATCAAGTGTGGATATGCATTTTTGCGAACACCCCCGCATTATATGCGCGGGGGCGGAAGCCGACGACTGCAAACTTTCAGGTTATATACATATATACATAAACGGCCGCACAGGAGGCATCATAGTACTTTCGGGCAAAAGTATAAATACAACCTTGATAATTCAATAAAACATTGTTTTTACAATGGGAATACATGTCACTAGAACATAATATTCTTCAAGCACTGAGCCTCTATCGAACGAGCGCCTTCAAGAACTTCTTCAAAGTAGTGCTCGGCAGCCACTCGGCCTACGGACGAACCCTGTGTCGCAACAGTGGTGGCCTCCATCTCCGCCCAGTATGTCTTGACATGGGCAAGGGCCATCCGCGCACCCTCTATGCACGCCGATCTCTTTACAGCATCGATGCATGGCACAACACCAAGGAATTGTTGCACTAAACTAAAGTAGCTATTCGGCCTTGGCCCTCCCGGCCACAGGTGGTCCACAACGGACCTCATGGCAAGTACGGACAACCTATGGAGCTTGGCCCACTCGGCCAATCGCTCATTCAACAGCAGCGGACGGACTGGAGCGTGAAACTGTGACCAGAACAACTTTTCCACTTCGGGACCTTTCTGATCCTTGAAGTACTCGGCTGCATCAGCAGCACTTGCAGCCAAATCCGTGTAGGCGTCCGCAGAACTCCATAGCCGGTCCAGAGGAGCATATTTCGGATCTCTGAACTTAGTCCGCAACAAGAAGGGCTTCCCAAACACGATAGTTGCAGCTTGATTCAGCTCCTCCTTCGTCACTCTAATTTTGGAGCGGGCTTCCTTGGCAGCCACCAGGGCCTTCTCCAGGTCCGTCGCCTTCGCCCGGTTTTCTTCTTCAAGAAGCTGGTAACAGTCAGCGGCATCTTTTAACTCTACAGCCATCTTGGATATTTTTTCCTTTCTCTCGCAATGCGCGGCCTGTTCGGCCCTTAACTCTTCGGCCGCCTTTAGAGCGGCCGCATTGCTACTCCTTGCTTGCTCCTTGGCTCGGGCAAGCTCTGCCTGAAGGGTCTCCACGGTGGCAGCTGCATATGCAGTCACAACATATTAAAGATACTGGCATCATGCTACTCTTATTATGTGACGATCACCAGAGAAATCACTCACCCTGTGCCTCGTCAAGCCGCTTGTTGACAAGCACGATGTCGGCATCTTCCGCATCAAGTTGCCGCTTTAGCTCGGCAAACCCATCAGTCCGGCTAGCCATCGGAGCTTTAGCCACCTGCACATAAAGGCGGTCTGGTTATTACCTGGGACTATGATCCTCTGTTTGCCGCCGTTTTCGACGACAACCAGAGTCTCAGGGGCTACTATATGCATAGGGCACACCTAACGTGTGCGGTACTGTTAAAAACATACATTATTTCACGTACCTCGAAGCCTTTCAGCAGACTCATAAAGGCTTCATGCAAACCGCTTTTAGCGGATGAAATCCTTTCAATTACCGTACCCATTAGCGTACGATGCGCTTCCGAGACGGCCGCTTGCCCAGAAGATCCTTCAGCGCGTCCGACCGCACAATATACAGACCCTTGCTGTCGCTCTCCTTAGGAGCCGGATACTGGGGATTCCGGGTAGCCAAAGGGTTATCCTCTGGCCTTAGTGGATCCGGAGATACCCTTCGCGACGACACTTCAAGGTCGCCCGCTTCATGAGGCGGGGTGTCCCGGGGAGGCGTTTCGCTCTCCATCATCTCCGGAAGAAGATCCCTCGAAGATGAACTCTGTCGAGAAGGGCTACGATCCGGACTACAATTTATAAGCATCGGTTATTGTCTTCGGAAGTAAGGTAGGATGTTTCCACTATTAAGTACTTTTTGATTACTTACAGCTCGGTAGAGGGTTGATCCCCGCGCGGACGTTGTGCAGCAAGAATACCCTCCGAGGCAGGACCCTCTGATGAAGATTTCTTCTCCCATTTGGAAACCTTAGTTTCCGGATCTTCAGAGGTAGTCCTCTTCCTTCCCCGGGGAGAGAGAATGTCAGATTCTTCCCTTTGATTGTCCTCCCTCACGAAGGTGCTCATTCCCCCGGCTGGAATAAGTAGCGAGTGAGGCCCGCTTTCGCCCTCTTTATTCCCCCCATCATCTTCCTTCGAGGGCTCTGGATAAGGCGATGGCTCGAGCATCTTGTCCAGTACCGGATTGTCCAAGCCCTCAAGAAGGGGGGCCGAACACCTGATCATCATCGCCTTTGTTATCCAGCCCTGGTCAAAAAGCGGCTCTTTAGTATGATGCCAGGATAAATAAAAGGACAGTAGGTTCGACATGGGATTACTTACTTGGGCAGCGGGGTGGTTGCAGCTCAGACCCACGTCCTCAGTGGTGTCCGGACACTCTATTTGGGGTCCGAAGAATGATTTGTACATCTCTTCGAGCGTTGCCGAGGAAATGCTAAATAGCTCGCAGTCCTTTGGGGTTGAATTCCCACATGTGGAGGGGCCGGCGCTTGCAAGGCTGGATTCGATGAACTAGCATAACTTGCATTACCATAACCAGACTGAAATCTCTCTCAAAGAGATCTCGGATGCGGCTCTGCAGTATTGGCACGTCCTTTGCTGGACCCCAGCTCAGCCCCCTGCTGATCCATGACATCAGTTGCGGTGGGAGGCCCGAGCAAAAGGTGGGGGCAGCTGCCCACTTGGCACTTCGGGGAGCTGTGACGTAAAACCACTCCCACTGCCACAATCCAGATACCTCTGGGAAGGAACCCTCTGGCCATGGAGCATCAGCGATTTTGCTTATTAAAGCACCTCCGCACACCGCGTGCTGCCCCCCCGATCATCTTCGGCTTCACATCGAAGGTCTTGAGCCACGGGCCGAAGTGAGGGGTAATGCGGAGGAAGGCCTCACATACGATAAGAAATGACGAGATGTGAAGAAGGGAATCCGGGGCCAGATCGTGAAAATCCAGCCCGTAATAGAACATAAGACCCCTAACAAAGGGATCTAGAGCAAGGCCTAGTCCTCGGAGGAAGTGAGAGACGAACACAACGCTCTCGTTGGGTTCGGGAGTAGGGACGACCTGCCCTCGGGCGGGCAGCCTATGCGAAATTTCGGCGGTCAGATATCTGGCCTCTCTCAACTTCTTGATGTCCTCCTCTGTGACGGAGGAAGGCATCCACCGACCTTGAAGGTTGGATCCGGACATAGTTGAAGGTCCGAAGCACCTGACCCGAGCTTTGGGTGTTAGAACTCGAGGCGGGGGAAGGATTCGATTGAGCGCGGGGGGGGGGGGGAGAAAAAGCCTTGTCCCCTTTATAAAGAGGGTGAATATCAGGCGTCCTCCTCGTGGCCGTTTGGGACTTGCCTAAGATGTAGGAGTCATACCAACAGGCATGGTTGGGTTACCCACGTTTGTATTGATGAGAATCCCGTGATAAAGGGGACACGATCTCTGCTTTGACAAGATGTGTCAAGAAAATCGCCTCACGTTATGTGCGGAGCTGGTTGAGAAAAAGGTTCGAATAGTGACCGGGCCATGGCGTGATGTCATGCTGTCAAAACATGTCAGCAGATTAGATTTGTGGAAATAGTATTCTCTCTACGGTGGTATGTGGGACTTATTTTGTAGGGTCAGACACTGTCCTTGTATTCAAACTTTTCCATGCTGTATTCGGAGGAGGAACCCGCCTTGCAATGCCGAAGACAACATTGTGCGCTGGACTCATCGTCATTGAAGCCTGGTTCAGGGGCTACTGAGGGAGTCCTGGATTAGGGGGTCCTCGGACAGCCGGACTGTATCCTTTGGCCGGACTGTTGGACTATGAAGATACGAGATTGAAGACTTCGTCCCATGTCCGGATGGGACTCTACTTGGCGTGGAAGGAAAGCTAGGCAATACGGATATGTATATCTCCTCCTTTGTAACCGACCTTGTGTAACCCTAGCCCCCTCCGGTGTCTATATAAACCGGAGGGTTTTAGTGCATAGGACAACATACAATCATACCATAGGCTAGCTTCTAGGGTTTAGCCTCTTCGATCTAGTGGTAGATCAACTCTTGTAATACTCATATCATTAAGAACAATCAAGCAGGACATAGGGTATTACCTCCATCAAGAGGGCCCGAACCTGGGTAAACATCATGTCCCCTGTCTCCTGTTACCATCCTCCTTAGATGCACAGTTCGGGACCCCCTACCCAAGATCCGCCGGTTTTGACACCCACACCCCGCCTCGTCGCCCTGCTCCGGTCTACAGCGCGGCGGCGAGCTCCTTCCAGTCGCGCCCCTGTGCCTTGCTGGCCACCCCCGGCACCCCCTCCCCAGAGCCGCCCCCGCCCCTGCGCCGTCGCGCCCCACCTTGCCACCCACCCGCGTCAGCTGCCCGACTCCCCACCCGCTCGCGACGCGCCCTCTTCTCCCCGCCCACGCCTGTGCTCGTTGTGCGCGCCTGCACCCCCCACGTCGGCCCACCCTCGCCGCACCCACACCCTAGCGTCGGGATGGTCGCAGTGCTGCAGCCTGGCGCTCGCCTTCGAGCTCCCGTGCCTCGAGGTGACCGCCGGCATGGAGGACCAGCACTGCCCGCCCGTGCCCCAGCCTGCGCCGCTGCGCTCATTTTCGAGCCTGTGCACACACGCTCTGGCTGCACTCCACTCGGTTGATATTGCTCCATGCCTGGGTGCGCGAGCGGGGAGAGGCCGACAGTGTCAGCGACTACAGCTATTGCTGCTCCGTGCCTGGGTGGCGGCGGGGCAAAAGCTGCAGCGCCGGCCAAAGAGCTGGTGCCGGGTGGGTTGGTGCCTTGGTGGGGAAGAGAAAGAACAAGAGGGAGAGAGAGAGTGGGATGGGTGGGTGGATAGGTGGCCCCTCCCGTTTGAATGACAGGCGGGCCAGGGGTCACATGCAAAGGACATGACCGGACGAGGACGGCATAGAAATCGTCCACTTGTGTCTGATTCAGACGCAAAGCCAGACCGATTTTGCGTCCAGGATGGGGCAAGCCGAATCAGAAACAGACGTTTTTTTGTGGATGAAGATGCGCGTTGGGCCGTCTCGTCTATCCATTGTTTACCCCCAAATGGGCAGACCCGGATGATTTGGGGTCTTGCGTTGGAGTTGCCCGTTGGAGTTGCCTTAAGGCCAACTCCAACGCTAGACCAAAAATTGCCCGCTTGCGTCCGTTTGGGCAAAACTCAGCCCAACGGGCGTACCCAAATGGACAATTTTGTCTGTTCATGCCTTTGTTTTGTCCGGCTGACCCCAAATCTGGAGTAAATTTGGGCTATAAATGTGTCTGGGCTTACAAAAACAGACGCTCTCCTCGCCCCCTCTCGTCCACTCGAGTCCGCCCCTGGCCCACATATTAGCGACTCCACGACGCCCTCTACCATTGGAGTTGTCCTAACCGCCTGCAGTGCCACTAAGTTTGCGAGACACCATGGGATTCCTCCCTGATGGCTCAAAGGTACGAAAGGCCAATGGAAAACCAATTTGAGCCCCTGGAAAAATCTAGTCTTAGGTACCCGGTCAAGGGGTGTAGGATCGAAAGTATGTCTAGAGGGGGGGTGATTAGACTACTTGACCAAATAAAAGCTTAACCTTTTCCCAATTTTAGTTCTTGGCAGATTTTAGCTATTGTAGGACAAGTCAAGCAATCATCACACAATTCAAGCAAGCATGCAAAGAGTATATTGGCAGCGGAAAGTAAAGCATGCAACTTGCAAGAATGTAAAGGGAAGGGTTTGGAGAATTCAAACGCAATTGGAGACACGGATGTTTTTCCCGTGGTTCGGATAGGTGGTGCTATCCTACATCCACGTTGATGGAGACTTCAACCCACGAAGGGTAACGGTTGCGCGAGTCCACGGAGGGCTCCACCCACGAAGGGTAACGGTTGCGCGAGTCCACGAAGGGCTCCACCCACGAAGGGTCCATGAAGAAGCAACCACCCACAAAGGGTCCACGAAGTAGCAACCTTGTCTATCCCACCATGGCCATCGCCCACGAAGGACTTGCCTCACTAGCGGTAGATCTTCACGAAGTAGGCGATCTCCTTGCCCTTACAAACTCCTTGGTTCAACTCCACAATCTTGTCGGAGGCTCCCAAGTGACACCTAGCCAATCTAGGAGACACCACTCTCCAAGAAGTAACAAATGGTGTGTAGGTAATGAACTCCTTGCTCTTGTGCTTCAAATGATAGTCTCCCCAACACTCAACTCTCTCTCATAGGATTTGGATTTTGTGGAAAGAGATTTGAGTGGAAAGCAACTTGGGGAAGGCTAGAGATCAAGATTCATATGGTAGGAATGGAATATCTTGGTCTCAACACATGAGTAGGTGGTTCTCTCTCAGAACATATGAGTTGGAATTGTGTATGTGTTCTGATGGCTCTCTCACCGAATGAAGAGGAGGTGGAGGGGTATATATAGCCTCCACACAAAATCCAACCGTTACACACAGTTTTCCAATCTCGGTGGGACCGAATCAACAAACTCGGTCAGACCGAAAAGGTAAACCTAGTGACCGTTAGAGATTTTCGGTGGGACTGACATGCAACTCGGTAGGACCGATATGGTTAGGGTTTGGGCATAACGTAATCTCGGTGAGACCGATTACACAAACTCGGTGAGACCGATTTTGGTAATTAGCTAACCAGAGAGTTGGTCAGGCAAAGTCGGTGGGACCGATTTGCTCTTTCGGCGAGACCCAAATGTTACAAAAAGGAAACACTGAATTTACATTGCAATCTCGGTGGGACCGATTCGCTCTTTCGGTGAGACCGAAAAGTTACGAAAGGGAAACAGAGAGTTTGCAATCCCTTCTCGGTGAGACCGAGATCCCTATCGGTAGAACCGAATTGCTAGGGTTTGGCAGTGGCTTATGACAAGTGAAACTCGGTGGCGCCGGATAGAAAGAATCGGTAGGACCGAGTTTGGCTTAGGGTTTAGGTCATTTGTGGATATGGAAAGTAGTTGAGGGTTTTGGAGCATATCACTAAGCACATGAAGCAAGAGGCTCATTAAGCAACACCTCATCCCTCCTTGATAGTATTGGCTTTTCCTAAAGACTCAATGTGATCTTGGATCACTAAAATATAAAATGAAGAGTCTTGAGCTTTTGAGCTTGAGCCAATCCTTTGTCCTTAGCATTTTGAGGGTTCCACTTTCTCATCCATGCCATGCCAATCATTGAGCTTTCCTGAAATAATCATCTTGGAATAGCATTAGCTCAATGAGCTATATGTTGTTATGAATTACCAAAACCACCTAGGGATAGTTGCACTTTCAAGGGGGTCAAACAAAGACTCACATGTGGTTAGTGCGATCATTCTGGATAGGACAATACGAACTAGGGTCCTAAGTCAGCTTGAGTGGGACAAAACATCGATGGATAACCTATAACATCCCAATATTATTGTCCTAAATTACTACCACATTTCACATAATAGTGTGGGAGCCAGGTTAACGACTAGCCGTAGGCAACAACGATAGGATATAACATGACTCGGGTAACGCCCTAAGGCCAACTCTAGTTGATCTCCTATTCGGCGTTAGAGTAAAATTTTGGTTTTACTCCTCTGACTGTCACCTAGTCGATCCCCTAAACTGAATAGAGAAGGATAATTTTTATTCGGATAAGAATATAGACTAGAGTGGGTTTTTGAAAAAGAACAAGAATATAGACTTTAAAGGATAAGTCGAAAGAAGATCTACTGTCTTTTCCATGCGTTTTAGAAAGTAGTTTTAGGGCCTTAAGAAAGGTAGACCTCCGAGGAAAGGAAAGGGTCGATGTACATAGATTTTACATACAGAGCCATGTAGCCTTGAAAGTGCTAGTTATCGACTAGAGGAGGGTGAATATACGATTTTTATTGAAGTCTTCGAAAGAAGAAAATCTCCGAAGATAGGCAATCAAATGACACCTATACAGGATGCAGCGGAAGGTAAACTACACTAGTCATGCCATATTCAAAGAGACAGTACAGAGTAAGCACAAGGGCAAATAGCAACTAGGTAGAACATATCAAATAGGAAGATAGTATGAAGCCAAATATGCAATCAAAGGTGAATGTCTTTGCACACTGAAGTCAATGAGGACATACAAGCAAAGACTTCACAAAGCAAAGCAGTAAGTAAGGGTTGAAGTGATAGAACCAGTTGCTTGACGAAGACAAGGGATTTAGTAGACCAGTTCATGTTGTTGTGACAACTATACGTCTGGCTAGGGAAGCTGAGGTTGAACTCAGAAGACCACGTCTTCACCTTATTCCACTTGAGTTAAGGTCACTTAGTCCTCGCCCAATCACTCGGGTAAGTCTTCAAGGTAGACTTCCAAACCTTCACAGACTTCGTTCGCCGACGATCCATAATGACTCTTGGATCCTCAAAACACGACGCCTAACTGACTGGAAGATCATAGTCTTCAAGTGTAATAAGTCTTCAGATCACGCAGACAGAAAAACTTTAGTGATGCCAAACACTCTTTGGGCTCTGGCCATTTTGGGTTTTGTCCTTGCAAGGATTCTCTCTCAAAAGATTTGGAGGTTCGTTTCTCTCAAAGGACAAAAGTCATGTACTAACTCTAAGCAGACGCCAATTTATGATGGAGGGGGTGGGCTATTTATAGCCATGAGACAACCTGACATGATATGACTAAAATGACCCTAGGTCATTAAGGAACCGACACGTGTCCAACAGTCGGATTTCAAACAAGCGGCAGCTTGACTTGGGCTATAAGTAAAGCTGACTTCTCCAACTCAGGATGAGGTTTTATCTGATTTGTCTTTGTTGAAGACATAGGATTTGGGTTGAGCGTCACATCAGCTGATACGTCTCCGTCGTATCTATAATTTTTTATCGTTCCATGCCAATATTCTACAACTTTCATATACTTTTGGAAACTTTTTATATTATTTTTGGGACTAACATATTGATCCAGTGCCCCGTGCCAGTTCCTGTTTGTTGCATGTTTTATGTTTCACAGAATATCCATATCAAACGGAATCCAAACGGGATAAAAATGGACGGAGCTTATTGATGTCTACTACACAACCTTCTTCTTGTAGACGTTGTTGGGCCTCCAAGTGCAGAGGTTTGTAGGACAGTAGCAAATTTCCCTCAAGTGGATGACCTAAGGTTTATCAATCCGTAGGAGGTGTAGAATGAAGATGGTCTCTCTCAAGCAACCCTGCAACCAAATAACAAAGAGTCTCTTGTGTCCCCAACACACCCAATACAATGGTAAATTGTATAGGTGTACTAGTTCGGCGAAGAGATGGTGATACAAGTGCAATATGGATGGTAGATAAAGGTATTTGTAATCTGAAATTATAAAAACAGCAAGGTAACTAATGGTAAAAGTGAGCGTAAACGGTATTGCAATGCGTTGAAACAAGGCCTAGGGTTCATACTTTCACTAGTGCAAGTCCTCTCAACAATAATAACATAATTGGATCACATAACTATCCCTCAACATGCAACAAAGAGTCACTCCAAAGTCACTAATAGCGGAGAACAAACAAAGAGATTATGGTAGGGTACGAAACCACCTCAAAGTTATTCTTTCCAATCAATCCGTTGGGCTATTCCTATAAGTGTCACAAACAACCATAGAGTTCGTACTAGAATAACACCTTAAGACACAAATCAACCAAAACCCTAATGTCACCAAGATACTCCAATGTCACCTCAAGTATCCGTGGGTATGATTATACGATATGCATCACACAATCTCAGATTCATCTATTCAACCAACACATAGAACCTCAAAGAGTGCCCCAAAGTTTCTACCGGAGAATCACGACGAAAACATGTGCCAACCCCTATGCATAGGTTCATGGGCAGAACCCACAAGTTGATCACCAAAACATACATCAAGTGAATCACGTGGTATCCCATTGTCACCACAGATACGCACGGCAAGACATACATCAAGTGTTCTCAAATCTTTAAAGACTCACTCCGATAAGATAACTTCAAAGGGGAAACTCAATCCATTACAAGAGAGTAGAGGGGGAGAAAACATCATAGGATCCAACTATAATAGCAAAGCTCGCGATACATCAAGATCGTATCACCTCAAGAACACGAGAGAGAGAGATCAAACACATAGCTACGGGTACATACCCTCAGCCCCGAGGGAGAACTACTCCCTCCTTGTCATGGAGAGCACCAGGATGATGAAGATGACCACCGGAGAGGAATCCCCCCTCCGGCAGGGTGCCGAAACGGGTCTAGATTGGCTTTCTGTGGCTACAGAGGCTTCTGGCGGCGGAACTCCCGATCTATTTTGCTCCCCGATCGTTTTAGGGTATATGGAGATATATAGGCGGAAGAAGTACGTCGGGGGAGCCACGAGGGGCCCACGAGGGTGGAGGGTGCGCCCAGGGGGCGGGCGCGCCCCCCTGCCTCGTGGCTTCCTCGTTGCTTCCCTTACATGGACTCCAAGTCTCCCGGGTTGATTTCCTTCCAAAAATAAGTTCCGTGAAGTTTCAGGTCAATTGGACTCCATTTGATTTTCCTTTTCTGTGATACTCTAAAACAAGAAAAAAACAAAAACTGGCACTGGGCTCTAGGTTAATAGGTTAGTACCAAAAATCATATAAAATAGCATATAAATGCATATAAAACATCCAAGGTTGATAATATAATAGCATGGAACAATAAAAAATTATAGATACGTTGGAGACGTATCAGCATCCCCAAGCTTAATTCCTGCTCGTCCTCGAGTAGGTAAATGATAAAAACAGAATTTTTGATGTGGAATGCTACCTAACATATTCATCATGTATTTCTCTTTATTGTGGCAAGAATATTCAGATCCATAAGACTCAAGACAAAAGTTTAATATTGACATAAAAATAATAATACTTCAATCATACTAACAAAGCAATCATGTCTTCTCAAAATAACATGGCCAAAGAAAGCTATCCCTACAAAATCATATAGTCTGGCTATGCTCCATCTTCACCACACAAAATATTTAAATCATGCACAACCCCAATGACAAGCCAAGCAATTGTTTCATACTTTTGATGTTCTCAAACTTTTTCAATCTTCATGCAATACATGAGCGTGAGCCATGGACATAGCACTATATGTGGAATAGAATGGTGGTTGTGGAGAAGACAAAAAGGAGAAGATAGTCTCACATCAACTAGGTGTATCAACGGGCTATGGAGATGCCCATCAATAGATATCAATGTGAGTGAGTAGGGATTGCCATGCAACGGATGCACTAGAGCTATAAGTATATGAAAGCTCAAAAAAGAACTAAGTGGGTGTGCATCCAACTCGCTATCTCACGAAGACCTAGGGCATTTTGAGGAAGCCCATCATTGGAATATCCAAGCCAAGTTCTACAATGAAATATTACCACTAGTATATGAAAGTGACAACATAGGAGACTCTCTATCATGAAGATCATGGTGCTACTTTGAAGCACAAGTGTGGTAAAAGGATAGTAGCATTGCCCCTTATCTCTTTTTCTCTCATTTTTTATTTTTTTATTTGGGCCTTCTCCTTTTTTATGGCCTCTTTTTTTATTTGGGCTTCTTTGGCCTCTTTTTTTCTTTTTTGTCCGGAGTCTCATCCCGACTTGTGGGGGAATCATAGTCTCCATCATCCTTTCCTCACTGGGACAATGCTCTAATATTGATGATCATCACACTTTTATTTTTTACAACTCAAGAATTACAACTCGATACTTAGAACAAGATATGACTCTATATGAATGCCTCCGGCGGTGTACCGGGATGTGCAATGATGCATGAGTGACATGTATCAAAGAATTATGAATGGTGGCAAATGTCAACTACATGGTCATGCAAAGCAATATGACAATGATGGAGCGTGTCATAATAACAGAACGGTGGAAAGTTGCATGGCAATATATCTCGGAATGGCTATGGAAATGCCATAATAGGTAGGTATGGTGGCTGTTTTGAGGAAGGTATATGGTGGGTTTAAGGTACCGGCGAAAGTTGCGCGATACTAGAGAGGCTAGCAATGGTGAAAGGCTGAGAGTGCGTATAATCCATGGACTCAACATTAGTCATAAAGAACTCATATACTTATTGCAAAAATCTATTAGTTATCGAAACGAAGTATTACGCGCATGCTCCTAGGGGGTAGATTGGTAGGAAAAGACCATCGCTCGTCCCCGACCGCCACTCATAAGGAAGACAATCAATAAATAAATCATGCTCCGACTTCATCACATGACGGTTCACCATACGTGCATGCTACGGGAATCACAAACTTTAACACAAGAATTTCTCAAATTCACAACTGCTCAACTAGCATGACTCTAATATTACCATCCTCATATCTCAAAACAATCATCAAGTATCAAACTTCTCATAGTATTCAATGCACTTTATATGAAAGTTTTTATTATATCCCTCTTGGATGCCCATAATATTAGGACTAGTTTCATAACCAAAGCAAACTACCATGCTGTTCTAAAAGGATCTCAAAATAATATAAGTGAAGCATGAGAGATCAATTATTTCTATAAAATAAAACCACCACCATGCTCTAAAAAGATATAAGTGAAGCACTAGAGCAAATGACAAACTACTCCGAAAGATATAAGCGAAGATCAATGAGTAGTCGAATAATTATGAAACTATGTGAATACTATATAACATTTAATAATTTCAGATCTTGGTATTTTATTCAAACAGCAAGCAAAGCAAACGAAAATGACATTCTAAGAATATCAAACATCATGTGAAGAAGCAAAAACTTAGGATCAACTGAAACTAACCGATAGTTGTTGAAGAAGAAAGGTGGGATGCCAGCCGGGGCATCCCCAAGCTTAGAAGCTTAAGACTTCTTGAAATATTATCTTGGGATGCCTTGGGAATCCCCAAGCTTGAGCTTTTTGTGTCTCCTTAATTCCTCTCATATCACGGTCTCCCTAAATCTCAAAAGCTTCATCCACACAAAACTCAACAAGGACTCATGAGATAAGTTAGTATAAACCACTGCCAAAACCTTATCATACTCTACTGTAGCAAATCACTAAAATTATTATTCAGCATTTCATACTAAATGCCTCTGCATATTTAATAGTCCCATCCTCAAATAGAATCATTAAAGAAGCAAACATATGCAAACAATGCAAACATAACAGCAATCTGCCTAAACAGGACAGTCTGTAAAGAATGCAGCAACATCCATACTTCCCTAGCTCCAAAAATTATGAAAGAAAATTACCAATGTATTAAATTTATCAGAGCTTAATATGAAAAAGGTTTCAACATTTTATCACATTCTGACTTTTCTAGGGAATTATTGCAACAGCGGTAAACTTTCTGTTTTCAAACAGCAACATGAGGACTTGTAAAATAGGCATAGTAAAGGCTATCAATGCCACTTTTATTGAAATAAAAGATGCAAAAAATTGTTCTAAATAACATCAAGCAAATC
This sequence comes from Triticum aestivum, assembly GCF_018294505.1. Taxonomy (NCBI): domain Eukaryota; kingdom Viridiplantae; phylum Streptophyta; class Magnoliopsida; order Poales; family Poaceae; genus Triticum; species Triticum aestivum. The sequence goes on from NC_057794.1 coordinate 535,507,933, forward strand.
TTAACAAAATAAATTGATGCTCCAAGAAAACACATATCATATGGTGAATAAAAATATAGCTCCAAGTAAAGTTACCGATGAACGAAGACGAAAGAGGGGATGCCTTCCGGGGCATCCCCAAGCTTAGGCTCTTGGATATCCTTGAATATTACCTTGGGGTGCCTTGGGCATACCCAAGCTTAGGCTCTTGCCACTCCTTATTCCATAGTCCATCGAATCCTTACCCAAAACTTGAAAACTTCACAACACAAAACTTAACAGAAAACTCGTAAGCTCCGTTAGTATAAGGAAATAAATCACCACTTCAAGGTACTGTAATGAACTCATTCTTTATTTATATTTGTGTTAAACCTACTTTATTCCAACTTCTCTATGGTTTATAAACTATTTTACTAGCCATAGATTCATCAAAATAAGTAAACAACACATGAAAAACAGAATCTGTCAAAAAGTGAACAGTCTGTAGTAATCTGGATCAAACGTATACTTCTGGAACTCATAAAATTATAAAATAAATTGCTGGACCTGAGGAATTTATCTATTAATCATCTGCAAAAATAATTCACTAAATATCACTTTCCAAATAAACATGGAAGCAATTCTCGTGAGCGCTAAAGTTTCTGTTTTTTACAGCATGATCGCAAAGACTTTCCCCAAGTCTTCCCAAAGGTTCCACTTGGCACAAACACTAGTTAAAGGCATAAAACCACATCTAAACAGAGGCTAGATGAATTATTTATTACTAAACAGGAACAAAAAGCAAGGAACACAAATAAAGTTGGGTTGCCTCCCAACAAGCGCTATCGTTTAACGCCCCTAGCTAGGCATGAGATTTCAACGATGCTCACATAAAAGATAAGAATTGTAACATAAAGAGAGCACCATGAAGAATATGACTAGAAAATTTAAGTCTAACCCACTTCCTATGCATAGGTATTTTGTGAGAAAACAACTTATGGGAACAATAATCAACTAGCCTAGGAAGGCAAAACAAACATGACTTTAAAACTTTAAACACATAGAGAGGAAACTTGATATTATTGCAATTCCTACAAGCATATGTTCCTCCCTCATAATAATTTTCAGTAGCATCATGAATGAATTCAACAATATAACCAGCACCTAAAGCATTCTTTTCATGAGCTACAAGCATAGAATTTTTATTACTCTCCGCATAAGAAAATTTCTTCTCATGGATAATAGTGGGAGCAAACTCAACAAAATAACTATCATGTGATTGAAAATTAAGATCAAGATGACAAGTTTCATGGTTATCATTATTCTTTAAAGCATACGTGCCATCACAATAATCATCATAGATAGGAGGCATGCTTTCATCATAGTAAATTTTCTCATCAAAGCTTGGGGGACAAAAAATATCATCTTCATCAAACATAGCTTCCCAAAGCTTGTGCCTTTGCATATCATTAGCATCATGGATATTCAAGGAATTCATACTAACAACATTGCAATCATGCTCATCATTCAAATATTTAGTGCCAAACATTTTAATGCATTCTTCTTCTAACACTTTGGAACAATTTTCCTTTCCATCATACTCATGAAAGATATTAAAAAGATGAAGTGTATGAGGCAAACTCAATTCCATTTTTTGTAGTTTTCTTTTATAAACTAAACTAGTGCTAAAACAAGAAACTAAAAGACTCGATTGCAAGATCTAAAGATATACCTTCAAGCACTAACCTCCCCGGCAACAGCGCCAGAAAAGAGCTTGATGTCTACTACACAACCTTCTTCTTGTAGACGTTGTTGGGCCTCCAAGTGCAGAGGTTTGTAGGACAGTAGGAAATTTCCCTCAAGTGGATGACCTAAGGTTTATCAATTCGTAGGAGGCGTAGGATGAAGATGGTCTCTCTCAAGCAAGCCTGCAACCAAATAACAAAGAGTCTCTTGTGTCCCCAACACACCCAATACAATGGTAAATTGTATAGGTGCACTAGTTCGGCGAAGAGATGGTGATACAAGTGCAATATGGATGGTAGATAAAGGTATTTGTAATCTGAAATTATAAAACAGCAAGGTAACTAATGGTAAAAGTGACCGTAAACGGTATTGCAATGCGTTAAAACAAGGCCCAGGGTTCATACTTTCACTAGTGCAAGTCCTCTCAACAATAATAACATAATTGGATCACATAACTATCCCTCAACATACAACAAAGAGTCACTCCAAAGTCACTAATAGCGGAGAACAAACGAAGAGTTTATGGTAGGGTACGGAACCACCTCAAAGTTATTCTTTACAATCAATACGTTGGGCTATTCCTATAAGTCACAAACAGCGCTAGAGTTCGTACTAGAATAACACCTTAAGACACAAATCAACCAAAACCCTAATTTCACCTAGATACTCCAATGTCACCTCAAGTATCCGTGGGTATGATTATACGATATGCATCACATAATCTCAGATTCATCTATTCAACCAACACAAAGAACCTCAAAGAGTGCCCCAAAGTTTGTATCGGAGAATCACGACGAAAACGTGTGCCAACCCCTATGCACAGGTTCATGGGCGGAACCCGCAAGTTGATCACCAAAACATACGTCAAGTGAATCACATGGTATCCCATTGTCACCACAGGTACGCACGGCAAGACATACATCAAGCGTTCTCAAATATTTAAAGACTCAATCCAATAAGATAACTTCAAAGGGGAAACTCAATCCATTACAAGAGAGTAGAGGGGGGAGAAAACATCATAGGATCCAACTATAATAGCAAAGCTCGCGATACATCAAGATCGTATCACCTCAAGAACACGAGAGAGAGAGAGATATCAAACACATAGCTACTGGTACATACCCTCAGCCCCGAGGGAGAACTACTCCCTCCTCATCATGGAGAGCACCGGGATGATGAAGATGACCACCGGAGAGGAATCCCCCCTCCGGCAGGGTGCCGGAACAGGTCTAGATTGGCTTTCGGTCGCTACGGAGGCTTCTGGCGGCGGAACTGTGACGCCCGGGAAATTAAGCTACAGTGATCCTCTGCTAGTGATGCCACGTCACCTCAATTATAGTTGCTAATCTTGAGTTAGTTCAAAACCGGTCCAAAATTCAAAATTCAAATTAATGATAACAATAAAAGTTTTCAAAAATTAAAACTAAAAAGTTCGGTGGTTGTCAAATATTACATCGGTAATTATGGTGGAGTGCACACATTTTTATAAAGTGTCTGAATATTTTAAAATGAATTAAAACAGAAAAGGAAAAATAAGAAAAGAAAAAGAAACAAACCGAATAAATAAAGGGAGGGGGAAAAACCCCCTGACCAACTGGGCCAAACGGCCCATCCGGCCAGCCCACCGGCCCACCCGGCCCCCTCACTCCCTTAACCCCCCACTCCCCGACCGAACCCTAGCCGACCCCCACTCCTCTCTCCCCTTCCCACGACCCCTCGTCCCTTCCCCGATCCAGATCGGGATCAGGACGAACCCCCACCCCCCCGACGCTTGAACCCCCCTCGCCCGCGACCGCGCGAGCCCCGCCGTGGCCGCGCACGCCGGCCCCCACCGTGAGCCTCGCTCCATCCCCATCTCCCTTGCTTGGCGCCCGCCGCCGCCGGACTCCACCCCGTCGAACGCCGCCCCCTGCCTCCTCCCAGGCGCCCCCTCGACTGGATCGGGGAGGGGCCAGGTCCCGCGCCGCCCCAGCGCGCCCCGACGCCGGTGCCCACCTGCGCCTTCACCCATCGTCGCCGGACAGCCGCCACCTCGTCCTCTCCCTCGTCGGACCTCCCCGACCGCTGTCGAGCCCACTGCCCTAAACCCCTACGCCTCGCTGTGAGCTCCGGTCTCCTTCCATCTCTCCCCTTATTCTCTGTCACCGACGCCGTTCACTCGCGCACGCATGACCGTAGCCCGCCCTGCTGCCGCCTCTGCTCACTCCCGCCGCCATGAGCTCGCTTCGGTCGAGCTCCGGCCTCGTCCCGCAGCCCCCGCTTTGGCTCCGCCACGCCCGCTCGCTGCCAGCCCTGCGGTCGCCGTCCCAGCTCACACCGACCGTCGTCGGCCCCGCGGCCAACTCCGGCGCCCCGCCGCGCCATGACGGTCGTCGCCCGCGCACTCGGGTTCGCCCTATCGGGCGCGCGCCCACACCCATTACGCTCCAGCCCCTGCGCCCGAACGCCCAGCGCCCGTTAAGGCCCTGGGCCACTTACATGCGGGCCCCAGCGCCCAGAACGTTTTGTTAAAAAAAAGAGAGAAGAATTTTAAAAAACATATATATATATAATAAATAAATAATAAATAATAAAAATAAATAAATAAATAACTTAATTAATTATGTTAATTAACCTAGTTAACTAACTAACCTAATTAACTCTGTTTAATTAAACTTGTTAATTAATCAGTCAATGACATGCGGGACCCACACATCAGTTTGACCCCGTCAACTCTGTTGACTGCTGACGTCGGCATGACATCATGCTGATGTCATTATTCCATTTTCGAATTAATTTAAGTTGGTATCAGAGCCGACTGCCTGTAGGAATCCCCTTTCCAACTCCTTGGCCGAAGTTGAGTCTAGCCATTGCAAAACTTTTACTAACTTGGCTGTGTGCCTTACGGGCCCACGTCGCCATTGGGTGGTATTAGGATCTTTTATTCCTCGACCTATACTCTGGGACTCTTATTTCTCTTCTATTCGGGTTAAATGATTTTTGCTAAATCTAACATTAGGATCTCGTTATCACTTTCACCCGGAGAGCCCCTTATTAATGATAATCGTCTGCGGCACGTGAAGACCCTGAAGATACTCTCCGTTGTTAACCTGAGAACTTATGTTCATCGCATTTGCAATTCCCCTTCCACCGTCAACCCTTAGGGATAACTACTTGCAGTTGTTATTCTTACATTCATCCCCAGTTGGTCTTGTTATTACCAGATACCTCGAAACACTCGTCGTTGTCTCGATAATCCTTTGAGCTTATCGCCTTGCTGATCCTTGTCACCTGAATACCCCTATGGATAATTCTCGCACTTATCGAGTATCCGCTCATCCCCCAGTTCTTCATGTGTTTCACAATGGTCTTCGAAATACTATTTGATCCTCCAAAAATCCTTAATAGCTTATTGCTCTGCAATACTTGTCTGCTTGCATTATGGATGCTTTCCATTGGCAATATTCGTTAGTATCCTTAGGCATCGTCATTTTGATCCTATTGATTCAGCATGTGTGCGAATGCACACTATCATCTATCAACCCTTCTAAATTATCCTTCCGGCTCAGACATCATTTTTGAACATGAGCTGGTTCTCGACCAAACTATTTGTCGTCAATTGTGCCTCTGGTATATTCAACTTATCCATCCCTACTCAGAGCATTGCTTCTGATCCTTTGTTTTGGAAATCGAAATTCCTTTATTATCTAAGCATCGAATCATTCCGATGTTCTATAATATGATGCCCGTGCATTCTTCTTCCTCTGGTTGAGTAGCGATACTCACATCAGATCCTTTGTGGACCGTCAAGTCCTTTGTTGGATTATTATCCGAAAGTGTCCTTCATATTCAAATAACCTTGTGAGCCTTTCCACGGATATATAAAGCCTTGTTAATTTGTATCCTCTGTTTTCTCAACCATGCTCTGTTCTCGAGCTGGTGGTATTTACTATAGAAGCTTGTGGTATATGTTTCCACGATACCCTAACGGGTTGAACCTATGCATTCCTTATTATGTGTGAACTCGAAAGTTTTCACGAGTCATACTCTTCTGGTATTTTGCTAGATAAAATTTCAACACTACAACTTCTTCGAAAGTGAGAGGTGAATGGAAGGTTATACATTGAAGAAGTGGGAGTCGACCTTGAACTTTGTGTTCATGCCCATGGACACGATGTGAGACCTACCATAGAAGCTTCTTGTTATAATAACTATTTCGTTGATATAATATCATCTGGTATCTGTGAATTGATCCTATGCAATCGTGGTTCCGACCCTATTTTCTCTTTGATCCCATTTCTCGGGCAAGCTAAAGCATTTGTCTTTTGCAAGTCGATACACCAGTCCAACCTCTACCTTGATCTACCCTCGGGTATCTCGAGAATATCTAAGAACTGTGTTGCTTCTTATGAGTCCTCATCAGCTATTATTTCTCACTGATTCCAATTTTCTCGGGTTCTGGGTTGTCGTCAATCGAGAACACCGATTCCGCATTTCGGTTTGATAACCCTAAGTAATTTCCGTTGCTTACGAGTTTATTAATCCTTTAAGTCTTTCCTAGCCTGATTGGCTGTATCGTTATCGTGCTAAATCTTAACCGTGCTACCTGGTCCTTCTTTCCGTAGCATAATTTTCGACGATGAACTAACCTTACGTCGATTTTCCTCGTCATACCATTTCACCTTAAACAACAAGCTTGAGATCGAGTTTGTGTCGTACCCATGGTTCCAATGACTTTTGGCTTCATCATTCCTTTGACTTGATGTCGTCGCTGATTGATTACTTCTTCATGAAATCTGTCGACAAATGTGTCGTGATCCTCGTCAACCTTATGAGTTCTTCCAAGATATCAATTGAATTCATGATGAGAAATACCATCCTTGTCCCTCGATGATTTGAGTTATCATCGGCAACATTCTTGCCTTCCCCCCCCCCCCAACACAAACTTGTTCACAATTTGTGTTGTACCTTGGTTTCCTTGCTATCCAGCAATTGTTCTTCTTTACCTTGGAGTATTACCGTCCTTTACGTCAAGAATGTTCTGAGATTTGTTCCACCTCTTGAGAATTCTTGACATAGAAATACTTCTCACCATCACCATTCTTTCTTGGTCCCTGTGTTAATTCCAACAAGTGAACGGTGTTGTTTGGATTATTTCCTTCTAGCAACCTTATCTCTTTGAAGTTAATGGTCGAAAGTTCATTCTTAGGCTATTGATTATTGCATCACCATTCTGACATTGGTCGTGCAACCCAACCCATATTTCGGGTGCACCTTTCAACCAATGTTTAATTGTGTATGTTTTCCTCGAGCATACTTCCTTATATCATTTGATCTGACAAATGTTATCTCCTTGTTCACTTAATTGTGGACATCCATCTTTTGGGAATCTCGGTGAATTGCCGTTGAGTTCACCAGACACCTCCTTGTCCTCTCCTTGGTTTAATGGTGAACTATTGCTTCAGAAACCCGCTCCCATAGTTCATTTCCCGAGAAGCTTGCAATGCCATTTCAACGATTTGTGTTGCGCCTTTTCTTCTCGGACATCCTGAGTCTCAGGTATCCTGACACCAATCGGATCTGAATCTCGGTCAGATATGATGGTTGGGACAACTTTCCAAGAGTTATGACGTTGATCCTTTGATGACCCGGTAACATGATGTCATGCCTAGCACACCCCCCCCCCCGGCTGGAGGACCTATCATTATAGATTCCTTTTCAGCAAGGTTATCCATTCATCCATGAGGAAATTGTAAGACTTATTCTACAAGTTATTCTTGATGGATCCTTCGTGTTTCCAAAGTCTGATCTTCACCTGAAGACCATGTCACTGCTATCTCGAAGCATGTCAATGGTACTCCGATTTTCAACAGGCACGTTTGAAGCACGATGCTATATTTTAATTATCAATTATCCTAACACCGTTGTATGAGTAATATCATGAGATTCCTCCCCCCTTACCTAAGTGGCTTTCTACTTTATATCCTGTCATGGATATCTTGCTCTGCTTGTCCTTGGGAAGGATATACCCTCGAAATATGTGTTTAAACATATTTTCCATTCCATTGTTCTATTTGATCTGATGATCACCTTTTCCTTTCCATTGTTTTGTTTAACCTTTCTTGTGATCTATATGATCTAAGCAGTAATGTTCTCCTGCTTATGTAAACACCTCGGTGTACAACTCGGTCAGCAAGACCCTATTACTATTGTTGAAAACATTCCGGTAACCACCGATGGACGAGAACTTTGCCTATTGGCCCGCCTCGTTCAACGAGCAGGAATTGGTTCTCTTCGTCCCTCGCCCTTGGTATCGATGTTGTTGCCGACATATTTGACAGGCTACCCTTTGACATGCCTTACTATCATGACCGTGCAAAATGTCGGCCCCCTTCCTACTTTCAACCACATGGTGGGCCCATAACCCACAGTTCCACAGGATCGAAACCTGACTCTCCTGCACCCCCTCTTCCCAAGGTTGTTCCTCGCGTGCGGCCTCGTATGTAATTCACGGGCCACCGTCCCAAGTGATCTATTTTGGTAGCAGACGCAATACTCAATCTCATTGCTCTGGACCCCTTTCGCATGTTGTTTCAGACATCGAACAATGGCCTATCCATTTGAAACTTCTCATGGTACCTTCTTACTTTACTCTCGATATTTTCTTAAGTTCAATTCGAGAGTTACTTCCTACCCCATTCCCTGAGTTATGTACCAGATAGTCAACCTGGTAAGGCCCGCCCTTCCCGAGTCTTCCCCCCATATCCTTTTCGTAAGTACGATGAAGATCCCGAAGAAAGGATGGCGACTTCATCATTTTGACCTGAAGCAGAAGTATGAAGGCATCAATATATTGGATTGACCTCTTTGAGAAGAGCAAGCCAGGATGAGAAGACCCGCTATATTCGTTACCAAACCTTCCCCCCCTTACTCCCCTCTTAAATCTCGGGACGAGATTTCTTGTAGTGGAGGAGAATTGTGACGCCCGGGAAATTAAGCTATAGTGATCCTCTGCTAGTGATGCCACGTCACCTCAATTATAGTTGCTAATCTTGAGTTAGTTCAAAACCGGTCCAAAATTCAAAATTCAAATTAATGATAACAATAAAAGTTTTCAAAAATTAAAACTAAAAAGTTCGGTGGTTGTCAAATATTACATCGGTAATTATGGTGGAGTGCACACATTTTTATAAAGTGTCTGAATATTTTAAAATGAATTAAAACAGAAAAGGAAAAAAGAAAAGAAAAGAAAAAAACAAACCGAATAAATAAAGGGAGGGGGGAAAACCCCCTGACCAACTGGGCCAAACGGCCCATCCGGCCAGCCCACCGGCCCACCCGGCCCCCTCACTCCCTTAACCCCCCCACTCCCCGACCGAACCCTAGCCGACCCCCACTCCTCTCTCCCCTTCCCACGACCCCTCGTCCCTTCCCCGATCCAGATCGGGATCGGGACGAACCCCCACCCCCCCGACGCTCGAACCCCCCTCGCCCGCGACCGCGCGAGCCCCGCCGTGGCCGCGCACGCCGGCCCCCACCGTGAGCCTCGCTCCATCCCCATCTCCCTCGCTCGGCGCCCACCGCCGCCGGACTCCACCCCGTCGAACGCCGCCCCCTGCCTCCTCCCAGGCGCCCCCTCGACTGGATCGGGGAGGGGCCAGGTCCCGCGCCGCCCCAGCGCGCCCCGACGCCGGTGCCCACCTGCGCCTTCACCCATCGTCGCCGGACAGCCGCCACCTCGTCCTCTCCCTCGTCGGACCTCCCCGACCGCCGTCGAGCCCACTGCCCTAAACCCCTACGCCTCGCTGTGAGCTCCGGTCTCCTTCCCTCTCTCCCCTTATTCTCTGTCACCGACGCCGTTCACTCGCGCACGCATGACCGTAGCCCGCCCTGCTGCCGCCTCTGCTCACTCCCGCCGCCATGAGCTCGCTTCGGTCGAGCTCCGGCCTCGTCCCGCAGCCCCCGCTTTGGCTCCGCCACGCCCGCTCGCTGCCAGCCCTGCGGTCGCCGTCCCAGCTCACACCGACCGTCGTCGGCCCCGCGGCCAACTCCGGCGCCCCGCCGCGCCATGACGGTCGTCGCCCGCGCACTCGGGTTCGCCCTATCGGGCGCGCGCCCACACCCGTTACGCTCCAGCCCCTGCGCCCGAACGCCCAGCGCCCGTTAAGGCCCTGGGCCACTTACATGCGGGCCCCAGCGCCCAGAACGTTTTGTTAAAAAAAAAGAGAGAAGAATTTTAAAATATATAGATATATATAATAAATAAATAATAAATAATAAAAATAAATAAATAACTTAATTAATTATGTTTAATTAACCTAGTTAACTAACTAACCTAATTAACTCTGTTTAATTAAACTTGTTAATTAATCAGTCAATGACATGCGGGACCCACACATCAGTTTGACCCCGTCAACTCTGTTGACTGCTGACGTCAGCATGACATCATGCTGATGTCATTATTCCATTTTCGAATTAATTTAAATAACTAATTAAATTCCAAAAATTAATAAAATCTTTAGAAAATCATAACTTTTAATCCGTAACTCGAATTAAATTATTTTCAACATGAATGTTGCTCAGAACGACGAGACGAATCCGGATACGCAGTCCGTTCGTCCGCCACACCCCCCTAACCTATCAAACCCGCAACTTTTCCCCTCCGGCTCCTCTGCCCGAAAACCCGAAACACCGGGAATACTTTCCCGGATGTTTCCCCCCTTAACCGGTACCACCTCATACCACGTTAGGGCACACCTAGCACCGCTCATTGTCACGTCACGCATCGTCGTGTTTATGTTTGCATTGTATTCATTGTTTCTTCCCCCTCTTATCTCCGGTAGACTACGAGACCGACGCTGATGCCACCGAGTATGACTACGTCACCGACGACCCCTCCTTGTCTGAGCAACCAGGCAAGCCCTCCCTTTGATCACCAGATATCGCCTACTCTTCTCTATACTGCTTGCATTAGAGTAGTGTAGCATGTTACTGCTTTCCGTTAATCCTATTCTGATGCATAGCCTGTCATTGCCGCTACAGTCATTGATACCTTACCCGCAATCCTAAATGCTTAGTATAGGATGCTAGTGTTCCATCAGTGGCCCTACACTCTTGTCCGTCTACCATGCTATACTACTGGGCTGTGATCACTTTGGGAGGTGATCACGGGCGTATACTATATACTTTACACTGTTACATTACCTGTGATACTGTTCGGAGTTGGGGGCTGAAGGGGCAGGTGGCTCCATCCCGGTAGAGGTGGGCCTGGGTTCCCGACGGCCCCCGACTGTTACTTGGTGGCGGAGCGACAGGGCAGGTTGAGACCACCTAGGAGACAGGTGGGCCTGGCCCTGTTCGGTGTTCGCGGATACTTAACACGCTTAACGAGATCTTGGTATTTGATCTGAGTCTGGCCATTTGGTCTATACGCACTAACCATCTACGCGGGAGTAGTTATGGGTATCCCGGCGTCGTGGTATCAGCCGAAGCCTTCTTGACGTCAGCGACTGAGTGGCGCGCGCCGGGTTGGACTGCGTTAACGCAACTTCCTTTGTAATGGAGGTTGCTAGGTCTGCTCACCGGCCGCGTACGCAACGTGCAGGTGTGCAATGGGCGATGGGCCCAGACCCCTGCGCGCATAGGATTTAGACCGGCGTGCTGACCTCTCTGTTGTGCCTAGGTGGGGCTGCGACGTGTTGATCTTCCGAGGCCGGGCATGACCCAGGAAAGTGTGTCCGGCCAAATGGGATCGAGCGTGTTGGGTTATGTGGTGCACCCCTGCAGGGAAGTTAATCTATTCGAATAGCCGTGATCTTCGGTAACAGGACGACTTGGAGTTGTACCTTGACCTTATGACAACTAGAACCGGATACTTAATAAAACACACCCTTCCAAGTTCCACAGACAACCCGGTGATCGCTTTTCTACAGGGCGACGAGGAGAGGATCGCCGGGTAGGATTATTCTACTGGAGATGCTACTTGGAGTTGCTACTTGGAGATGCTACTTGGAGGACTTCAATCTACTCTCTTCTACATGCTGCAAGATGGAGGCTGCCAGAAGCGTAGTCTTCGACAGGATTAGCTATCCCCCTCTTATTCTGGCATTCTGCAGTTCAGTCCACTGATATGGCCTCCTTACACATATACCCATGCATATGTAGTGTAGTTCCTTGCTTGCGAGTACTTTGGATGAGTACTCACGGTTGCTTTCTCCCCCCTTTTCCCCCTTTCCTTTCTTTCTGGTTGTCGCAACCAGATGCTGGAGTCCAGGAGCCAGACGCCATCATCGACGACGACCCCTACTACACCGGAGGTGCCTACTACTACGTGCAGCCCGCTGACGACGACCAGGAGTAGTTAGGAGGATCCCAGGCAGGAGGCCTGCGTCTCTTTCGATCTGTATCCCAGTTTGTGCTAGCCTTCTTAAGGCAAACTTGTTTAACTTATGTCTGTACTCAGATATTGTTGCTTCCGCTGACTCGTCTATGATCGAGCACTTGTATTCGAGCCCTCAAGGCCCCTGACTTGTATTATGATGCTTGTATGACTTATTTTATTTGTAGAGTTGTGTTGTGATATCTTCCCGTGAGTCCCTGGTCTTGATCGTACACATTTGCGTGCATGATTAGTGTACGATTGAATCGGGGGCGTCACAGGAACTCCCGATCTATTGTGCTCCCCGATTGTTTTAGGGTATATGGAGATATATAGGCGGAAGAAGTACGTCAGGGGAGCCACGAGGGGCCCACGAGGGTGGAGGGCGCGCCCCCTGCCTCATGGCTTCCTCGTTGCTTCCCTTACGTGGACTCCAAGTCTCCCGGGTTGCTTTCCTTCCAAAAATAAGTTTCGTGAAGTTTCAGGTCAATTGGACTCTGTTGGATTTTCCTTTTCTGCGATACTCTAAAACAAGGAAAAACAGAAACTGGCACTGGGCTCTAGGTTAATAGGTTAGTCCCAAAATCATATAAAATAGCATATAAATGCATATAAAACATCCAAAGTTGATAATATAATAGCATGGAACAATCAAAAATTATAGATACGTTGGAGACGTATCAATTATTTTTGGAATATTTGGAAAATTTCGGAAGAAAAATCCACGCGAGACGGTGCCCGAGGTGGCCACGAGGTAGGGAGCGCGCCCCTGACCCTCGTGGGCCATGCGTAAGGCGGTTGATGCCCTTCTTCGGCCGCAAGAAAGCTAATTTTTGGTTTAAAAAAATCACGGCGAAGGTTTCAGGCCAATCGGAGTTACGGATCTCCATATATATACGAAATGGTGAAAGGGCAGCAGAACAGAACGCAGAAACTGAGAGAGACAGAGAGACGGATCCAATCTCAGAGTGGCTCTCGCCCCTCACTCCCATGCCATGGAGGCCAAGGACCAGAGGGTAAACCCTTCTCCCATCAAGGGAGGAGGTCAAGGAAGAAGAAGACGAAGGGGCCCCCTCTCCCCTTCTCTTCCGGTGGCGCCGGAACGCTGCCGCGGCCATCATCATCATCACCGCGATCTACACCAACACCTCCGCCATCTTCACCAACATCTCCATCACCTCCCCCCTCTATATACAGCGGTTCACTCTCCTGCAACCCGCTGTACCTTCTACTTGAACATGGTGCTTTATGCTTCATATTATTATCCAATGATGTGTTGCCATCCTATGATGTCTGAGTAGATTTTCTTTGTCCTATTGGTGGTTGATGAATTTCTATGATTGATTTAATTTGCTTGTGGTTATGTTGCTGTCCTTTGGTGCCCATCATATGAGTGCGCGCGTGGATCACACCATAGGGTTAGTTGTATGTTGATAGGACTATGTATTGGAGGGCAAGAGTGACAGAAACTTCAACCTAGCATAGAAATTGATGCATACGGGATTGAAGGGGGACCAATATATCTTAATGCTATGGTTGGGTTTTACCTTAATGAACGATAGTAGTTGCGGATGCTTGCTAATAGTTCCAATCATAAGTGCATAGAATTCCAAGTCAGGGATGACATGCTAGCAGTGGCCTCTCCCACATAATACTTGTTATCGGTCTAGTAAAATAGTCAATTGCTTAGGGGCAATTTCGCAAATCCTACCACCACTTTTCCACACTCGCTATATTTACTTTATAGTTTCTTTATCTAAACAGCCCCTACTTTTTATCTACGTGCCCTTTATTATCTTGCAAACCTATCCAACAACACCTACAAAGTACTTCTAGTTTCATACTTGTTCTAGGTAAAGCGAACATCAAGCGTGCGTAGAGTTGTATCGGTGCTCGATATAACTTGACGGAATAATTGTTCTGCCTTTAGCTCCTCGTTGGGTTCGACACTCTTACTTATCGAAAACTATTGCGATCCCCTATACTTGTGGGTTATCAAGGCCTTTTTCTGGCGCCGTTGTCGGGGAGCAATAGCGTGGGGTGAATATTCTCGTGTGTGCTTGTTTGTTTATCACTAAGTAATTTGTATTTGCTGTTCTTAGTTGTTCTTTATCTTTAGTTATGGATATGGAACACGAAATACCAAAAAAATTAGGTGTACTTTCTGCTCATGGAGATGGGGAACCTCCTAAAACCCTCGATGCTGGTTATGTGAAAGATATTATGTACTACTTTAATAATCCTGAGAAAACCCCATTCAATTATGTAATGGGAGTAACGTTGGATCAACGTGAATACTTTAGGGATTACCGCTTGACACAAAAAGGGAAACTATTATGGGATCAAATTCATATATTGAATTGGTATGCTAGGCAACTATGCTTGAGATATGATTATGCTTGTTGCTCTAGGATGAAGGCTCCACACCTTCCCTTTTTATGCGAATTTAATGATAATAAAACCTTAGCTTCTTATGCTAATGGTATATATGATTACTATGATGTGGAACAAATAGAAGAATTTGTTGCTTTTATGGGTGCTTATGAAATTGAATCTATGTTTAAAGAGTTTGAAGATTTTGATGATGATGTTTATAGGTCTGAAAATTTATCTATCCTAAAATATTGCTATGATAATTATGAATATAATTCATATATTAATGTGCTTATTGAGAAAGTCTCCGCTGTCCAAGAAGAGACTAATATTTTACAGGAATCTATGGAAGAAGTTGATGAAATTGTGAGCTCATTGGATGAAAAAGATGAGGAGGAGAGCGAAGAACAAAAGGAGGAAGAGAGGATTGATCACCCGTGCCCACCTTCTAATGAGATTAACTCTTTATCCCATACATTGTTTAATTCCCCTTCACGCTTACCGAAGGATGAGTGCTATGATAATTGCTATCATCCCGTTGATTCTTTTGAAATATCTCTTTTTGATGATGCTTGCTATGTTTGTGGCCAAGATGCCAATATGAATTATGCTTATGGAGATGAACTTGCTATAGTTCCTTATGTTAAACATGAAATTGTTGCTATTGCACCCACGCATGATAGTCCTATTATCTTTTTGAATTCTCCAAACTACACTATATCGGAGAAGTTTGTGCTTATTAAGGATTATATTGATGGGTTGCCTTATACCATTGCACATGATGATTTTGATGAATATAATATGCATGTGCTTTCTGCTCCTACTTGCAATTATTATGAGAGAGGAACTATATCTCCACCTCTCTATGTTTCCCACATGATAAAATTGCAACAAACTGTTTATACTATGCATTGGCCTTTACTTTGTGTGCATGAATTGTTCTTTTATGACATGCCGATGCATAGGAAGAGAGTTAGACTTCGTTGTTGCATGATATATGTTACTTTGTGCTCACTACTAAATTATAAATCATTGTTAATTAAAATTGGCTTTGATATACCTTGGGATCCGGGTGGATTCACTACTTGAGCACTATATGCCTAGCTTAATGGCTTTAAAGAAAGCCCTACCAGGGAGACAACCCGGAAGTTTTAGAGAGTCATTTATTTCTGTTGAGTGCTTTCATATAGTTTAAAAACAACAAAAACAAAGAGGGGAACCCAAAACTTTTTCAAAAAGGAAAGTGAAAGTGAGAGAGACAAGCATTGTTGAAGTGGGAGAGCTCCTTGAACTTTGTTCATGCTCACGAAACTTTGTGAATCTTGATTACAGAAAATTTTCAACAAAAATAATTATCCCCTTGTACAATTCCATTGTATTATAAAAATAATGTGCCAAGGTTTGCCTTTAGGATGTTTACATTTGGTTGATGGTTTGTACGGTGCAGGACAGAAACTTTGGCTGTAGTGCGCGATTTTACATTTTTATCTGGAACATCAAATGGTTCTGATTATTTTTGCACTATATTTCTATACAAATTGTTTATTTTTCGTAATTTTGGCAGAATGTTTCAAGTATCGGAAGTGTGGTGAATGTTCAGATTGTTACAGACTGTTCTGTTTTAGACAGATTCTGTTTTTGATGCATAGTTTGCTTGTTTTGATGAAACTAACAATTTATATCAGTGGATTAAGCCATGGAAAAGTTATACTAAAGTAGACACAATGAAAAAACAAAATATGAATTGGTTTGCAACAGTACTTAGAGTAGTGATTTGCTTTATTATACTAACGGATCTTACCGAGTTTTCTGTTGAAGTTTTGTGTGGATGAAGTGTTCGATGACCGAGAAGGTCTCGATGTGAGAAGAAGGAAGAGAGACAAGAGCTCAAGCTTGGGGATGAACAAGGCACTCCAAGTAACTATTCAAGGATACTCAAGCGTCTAAGCTTGGGGATGCCCCGGAAGGCATCCCCTGTTTCTTCAACAAGTATCGGTATGTTTTCAGATTCGTTTCGTTCATGCGATATATGCAATCTTGGAGCATCTTTTGCATTTAGTTTTCATCTTTATTTTATGAACCATGCTGGTATGAGATAGTACTTGGTTGATTTATAGAATGCTCTAAGCACTTCACTTATATCTTTTGAGTATGGCTTTATAGAATGCTTCATGTGCTTCACTTATATCATTTGAAGTTTGGATTGCCTGTTTCTCTTCACTTAGAGAACCGCCATTTGTAGAATGCTCTTTTGCTTCACTTAGATTTGTTAGAGCGTGGACATATCTTTTGTAGAAAGAATTAAACTCTCTTGCTTCACTTATATCTATTTAGAGAGATGACAGGAATTGGTCATTCACATGGCTAGTCATAAAATCCTACATAAAACTTGTAGATCACTGAATAAGATATGTTTGATTCCTTGCAATAGTTTTGCGATATAAAGATGGTGATATTAGAGACATGCTAGTGGGTAGTTGTGGATTAGTAGAAATACTTGTGCTGAGGTTTGTGATTCCCGTAGCATGCATGTATGGTGAACCGTTATGTAACGAAGTCGGAGCATGAGGTATTTATTGATTGTCTTTCTTATGAGTGGCGGTCGGGGACGAGCGATGGTCTTTTCCTACCAATATATCCCCCTAGGGGCATGCGTAGTAGTACTTTGCTTCGAGGGTTAATAAAATTTTGCAATAAGTATGTGAGTTCTTTATGACTAATGTTGAGTCCATGGATTTATACGCACTCTCACCCTTCCATCATTGCTAGCCTCTCTAGTATCGCGCAACTTTCGCCGGTACCTTAAACCCACCAAATACCTTCCTCAAAACAGCCACCATACCTACCTATCATGGCATTTCCATAGCCATTCCAAGATATATTGCCATGCTACTTCCATCATCATCATATACATGACTTGAGCATTCATTGTCATATTGCTTTGCATTATCGTAAGATAGCTAGCATGATGCTTTCATGGCTTGTCTGTTTTTTGATGGCATTGCTACACTAGATCATTGCACATCCCGGTACACTGCCGGAGGCATTCATATAGAGTCATATCTTTGTTCTAGTATCGAGTTGTAATATTGAGTTGTAAGTAAATAAAAGTGTGATGATCATCATTATTAGAACATTGTCCCATGTGAAGTTATCAAAATAAAAGAGACCAAAGAAGCCCACCAAAAAAGGGAGAAAAAATAAAAAAATGAGAGAAAAGAGAGAAGGGACAATGTTACTATCCTTTTACCACACTTGTGCTTCAAAGTAGCACCATGTTCTTCATATAGAGAGTCTCTTGAGTTATCACTTTCATATACTAGTGGGAATTTTCATTATAGAACTTGGCTTGAATATTCCAACGATGGGCTTCCTCAAATGCCCTAGGTCTTCATGAGCAAGCAAGTTGGATGCACACCCACTTAGTTTCAGTTTGAGCTTTCATATACTTATAGCTCTGGTGCATCTGTTGCATGGCAATCCCTACTCACTCACATTGATATCTATTGATGGGAATCTGCATAGCCCGTTGATACGCCTAGTTGATGTGAGACTATCTTCTCCTTTTTGTCTTCTCCACAACCACCCTTCTATTCCACCTATAGTGCTATGTCCATGGCTCACACTCATGTATTGCGTGAGGGTTGAAAATGTTGAAGCGTGTTAAAAAGTATGAACCAATTTCTCGGCTTGTCATCGGGGTTGTGCATGATGTGAATATTTTGTGTGGTGAAGATGGAGCATAGCCAGACTATATGATTTTGTAGGGATAGCTTTCTTTGGCCATGATATTTAAAAAAGACATGATTGCTTTATTAGTAGGCTTGAAGTATTATTGTTTTTATGTCAAATGATAGACTATTGCTTTGAATCACTCGTGCCTTAATATTCATGCCATGATTAGATATGTGATCAAGATTATGCTAGGTAGCATTCCACATCAAAAAATTATCTTTTTTATCATTTACCTACTCGAGGACGAGCAGGAATTAAGCTTGGAGATGCTGATATGTCTCCGTCGTATCTATATTTTTTTGTTATTCCATGCCAATATTCTACAACTTTCATATACTTTAGGAAACTTTTTATATTATTTTTGGGACTAACATATTGATCCAGTGCCCAGTGGCACTTCCTAATTGTTGCATGTTTTATGTTTCGCAGAATATCCATATCAAACAGAATCCAAACGGGATAAAAACGGATGAAGCTTATTTTTGGAATATTTGGAAAATTCCGGAAGAAAAATCCACGCGAGACGGTGCCCGAGGTGGCCACGAGGCAGGGGGCGTGCCCTTGACCCTCGTGGGCCACCCGTAAGGCGGTTGATGCCCTTCTTCGGCCGCAAGAAAGCTATTTTTTGGTAAAAAATCCTGGCGAAGGTTTCAGGCCAATCGGAGTTACGGATCTCCATATATATACGAAACGGTGAAAGGGCAGCAGAACAGAACGCAGAAACAGAGAGAGACAGAGAGACAGATCCATTCTCGGAGGGGCTCGCCCCTCCCATGCCATGGAGGCCAAGGACCAGAGGGGAAACCCTTCTCCCAACTAGGGAGTTGGTCAAGGACTAAGAAGACAAAGGGGCCCCATCTCCCCTTCTCTTCCGGTGGCGCCGGAACGCTGCCGTGGCCATCATCATCATCACCGCGATATACACCAACACCTCTGCCATCTTCACCAACATCTCCATCACCTCCCCCCCCTCTATCTACAGCGGTCCACTCTCCCGCAACCCGCTGTACCCTCTACTTGAACATGGTGCTTTATGCTTCATATTATTATCCAATGATGTGTTGCCATCCTATGATGCCTGAGTAGATTTTCGTTGTCCTATTGGTGGTTGATGAATTGCTATGATTGATTTAATTTGCTTGTGGTTATGTTGCTGTCCTTTGGTGCCCATCATATGAGTGCGTGCATGGATCGCACCATAGGGTTAGTTGTATGTTTATAGGACTATGTATTGGAGGGCAAGAGTGACAGAAACTTCAACCTAGCATAGAAATTGATGCATACGGGATTGAAGGGGGACCAATATATCTTAATGCTATGGTTGGGTTTTACCTTAATGAATGTTAGTAGTTGCGGATGCTTGCTAATAGTTCCAATCATAAGTGCATCGAATTCCATGTCAGGGATGACATGCTAGCAGTGGCCTCTCCCACATAATACTTGCTATCGGTCTAGTAAAGTAGTCAACTGCTTAGGGGCAATTTCGCAACTCCTACCACCACTTTTCCACACTCGCTATATTCACTTTATTGTTTCTTTATCTAAACAGCCCCTACTTTTTATCTACATGCTCTTTATTATCTTGCAAACGTATCCAAAAACACCTACAAAGTACTTCTAGTTTCATACTTGTTCTAGGTAAAGCGAACATCAAGCGTGCAATCCCCTATACTTGTGGGTTATCAAGATCAACTTTCTAACTTTGTTCACTTGAACCCCACTTAACAGTTCGATGGTTCCTATGACCCAAGAAAGAAGAAAATGAAACTACGAAACAACTATGTCTTCGCGCTCCATTGTCTTCAAATGAATGTCTTCACGTGTCATTATCTTCGACACGACTGTCTTCGTGAACCACCATTGTCTTGAATGTCTGCATATGGTTTTAGGGGTCATCGTCAATGGGTAAACCGAATCAATAGGGACTTCTACCTGTGTTCTCGTGTGAAACTCACAAACACATTAGTTCCTCAACCACGTTTGTTGTCAATAGTCCAAAATCAACCAGGGGTGGCATGCTACCTCTTGATCATGTGTTGGTTTTCCCTTGAAGAGGAAAGGGTGATGCAGCAAAGTAGCGTAAGTATTTCCCTTAGTTTTTTAGAACCAAGGTATCAATCCAGTAGGAGACTACACACAAGTCCCCTAGTACCTGCACAGACAATCAAGAACCTCGCAACCAACGCGATAAAGGGGTTGTCAATCCCTTCACGATCACTTACGAAAGTGAGATCTGATAAAGATAATAAGATAAATATTTTTGGTATTTTTGTGGTATAGATTGAAAATTAAAGATTGCAAAATAAAATAAATAGTAAACTAGAATTGTAGATCGGAAACTTATTACTTATATGATATAAAATAGACCCGAGGGGCATAGGTTTCACTAGTGGCTTCTCTCATGATAGCATGTATTATGGTGGGTGAACAAATTACTGCTGAGCAATTGATAGAAGTGCGCATAGTTATGAGAATATCTAGGCATGATTATGAAATATAGGCATCATGTCCGTGTTAAGTATACCTAAACGATTCTACATCTACTACTATTACTCCACACATCAATCGCTATCCAGCATGCATCTAGAGTATTAAGTTCATAAGAACAGAGTAATGCTTTAGGAAAGATGACATGATGTAGAGGGATAAAATCAAGCAATATGATATAAACCCCATCTTTATATCCTTGATGGCAACAATACAATATGTGCCTTGCTGCCCCTACTGTCAGTGGGAAAGGACACCACGAGATTGAACCCAAAGCTAAGCACTTCTCCGAAGACAGGCAATC
This sequence comes from Triticum aestivum, assembly GCF_018294505.1. Classification (NCBI taxonomy): domain Eukaryota; kingdom Viridiplantae; phylum Streptophyta; class Magnoliopsida; order Poales; family Poaceae; genus Triticum; species Triticum aestivum. The sequence goes on from NC_057794.1 coordinate 535,528,893, forward strand.
AAATGACACCTATACAGGATGCAGCGGAAGGTAAACTACACTAGTCATGCCATATTCAAAGAGACAGTACAGAGTAAGCACAAGGGCAAATAGCAACTAGGTAGAACAGATCAAACAGGAAGACAGTATGAAGCCAAATATGCAATCAAAGGTGAATGTCTTCACACACTGAAGTCAATGAGGACAGACAAGCAAAGACTTCACAAAGCAAAGCGGTAAGTAAGGGTTGAAGTGATAGAACCAGTTGCTTGACGAAGACAAGGGATTTAGTAGACCAGTTCCAGTTGTTGTGACAACTGTACGTCTGGCTAGGGAGGTTGAGATTGAACTCGGAAGACCACGTCTTCACCTAATTCCACTTGAGTTAAGGTAACTTAGTCCTCGCCCAATCACTCGGGTAAGTCTTCAAGGTAGACTTCCAAACCTTCATAGACTTCGTTCGCCGATGATCCACAATGACTCTTGGATCCTCAAAATGCGACGCCTAACCGACTGGAAGATCATAGTCTTCAAGTGTAATAAGTCTTCAGATGACACAGACAGAAAAACTTTACTGATGCCAAACACTCTTTGGGCTCTGGCCGTTTTGGGTTTTGTCCTTGCAAGGATTCTCTCTCAAAAGATTCGGAGGTTGGTTTCTCTCAAATGACAAAAGTCGTGCACAAACTCTGAGCAGACGCCAATTTATGATGGACGGGTGGGATATTTATAGCCATGAGGCAACCCAACATGATATGACTGAAATGACCCTAGGTCATTAAGGAACCGACACGTGTCCAACAGTTGGATTTCAAACAAGCGGCAACTTGACTTGGGCTACAAGTAAAGCTGACTTATCCAACTCACGATGAGGTTTTCTCTGATTTGTCTTTGCTTGAATACAGAGGATTTGGGTTGAGCGTCACGTCAGCTTTCTGACTTTGTTCACTTGAACCCACTTAACAGTTCGATGGTTCCTATGACCCAAGAAAGAAGAAAATGAAACTACGAAACAACTATGTCTTTGCGCTCCATTGTCTTCAAATGAATGTCTTCACGTGTCATTATCTTTGACACGACTGTCTTCGCGAACCACCATTGTCTTGAATGTCTGCATATGGTTTTAGGGGTCATCGTCAATGGGTAAACCGAATCAATAGGGACTTCTACCTGTGTTCTCGTGTGAAACTCACAAACACATTAGTTCCTCAACCATGTTTGTCGTCAATAGTACAAAATCAACCAGGGGTGGCATGCTACCTCTTGAGCATGCGTTGGTTTTCCCTTGAAGAGGAAAGGGTGATGCAGCAAAGTAGCGTAAGTATTTCCCTCAGTTTTTTAGAACCAAGGTATCAATCCAGTAGGAGACTACACGCAAGTCCCCTAGTACCTGCACAAACAATCAAGAACCTCGCAACCAATGCGATAAAGGGGTTGTCAATCCCTTCACGATCACTTACGAAAGTGAGATCTGATAAAGATAATAAGATAAATATTTTTGGTATTTTTGTTGTATAGATTGAAAAGTAAAGATTGCAAAATAAAATAAATAGTAAACTAGAATTGTAGATCGGAAACTTATTACTTATATGATATAAAATAGACCCGGGGGCCATAGGTTTCACTAGTGGCTTCTCTCATGATAGCATGTATTACGGTGGGTGAACAAATTACTGCCGAGCAATTGATAGAAGAGTGCATAGTTATGAGAATATCTAGGCATGATTATGAAATATAGGCATCATGTTTGTGTTAAGTCGACCTAAACGATTCTGCATCTACTACTATTACTCCACACATCAACCGCTATCCAGCATGCATCTAGAGTATTAAGTTCGTAAGAACAGAGTAATGCTTTAGGCGATGACATGATGTAGAGGGATAAACTCAAGCAATATGATATAAACACCATCTTTGTATACTCGATGGCAACAATACAATACGTGCCTTGCTGCCCCTACTGTCACTGGGAAAGGACACCGCAAGATTGAACCCAAAGCTAAGCACTTCTCCCACTGCAAGAAAGATCAATCTAGTAGGCCAAACTAAACCGATAATTCGAAGAGACTTGCAAAGATATCAAATCATGCATATAAGAATTCAGAGAAGAGCCAAATATTGTTCATAGATAAACTTGATCATAAATCCACAATTCATCGGATCTCAGCAAACACACCGCAAAAGAATATTACATCGAATAGATCTCCAAGAACATCGAGGAGAACTTTGTATTGAGAACCAAATAGAGAGAATAAGCCATCTAGGTAATAACTATGGACCCGAAGGTCTATGGTAAACTACTCACACATCATCGGAGAGGCTATGGTGTTGATGTAGAAGCTCTCCGTGATCGAATCCCCCTCCGGCAGATCGCCGAAAAAGGTCCCAAGATGAGATCTCATGGGTAGAGAAGGTTGCGGCAGTGGAAAAGTGGTTTCATGGCTCCCTTGGATGTTTTTAGGGTATAAGAGTATATATAGGCGGAAGAAGTATGTCGATGGAGCTACGAGGGTCCCACGAGGGTGGGGGCACGCCTACCCCCTGGGCGCGCCCTTCTACCTTGTGGCCGCCTCGTTGCGTCTCTGACTTCCACTCCAAGTCTCCTGGATTGTGTTTGTTCCAAGAAAGATCCTCGTGAAGGTTTCGTTCCGTTTGATATTACTTTTCTGTGAAACACTAAAATAGGCAAAAACAGAAACTAGCACTGGGCCTCCGGTTAATAGGTTAGTCCCAAAAATAATATAAAAGAGCATATTAAAGCCCATTAAACATCCAAAACAGATAATATAATAGCATGGAACAATCAAAAATTATATATACGTTGGAGACGTATTAGCATCCCCAAGCTTAATTCCTACTCGTCCTCAAGTAGGTAAATGATAAAAACATAATTTTTGATGTGGAATGCTTCCAAACATAATTTTCAATGTAATTTTCTTTATTGTGGCATGAATATTCAGATCCGAAAGATTCAAGACAAAAGTTTAATATTGACATAAAAATAAAAATACTTCAAGCATACTAACCAAGCAATTATGTCTTCTCAAAATAACATAGCCAAAGAAAGCTCATCCCTACAAAGTCATATAGTTTGGCCATGCTTTATTTTCGTCACAGAAAATGCTCCTATCATGCACAACCCCGATGACAAGACAAGCAATTGTTTCATACTTTAGTTTTCTCAAACTTGTTCAACTTTCACGCAATACATGAGCGCGAGCCATGGACATAGCACTATAGGTGGAATAGAATATAATGATGGAGGTTGTGTGGAGAAGACAAAAAAGGAGAAAGTCTCACATTGACGCGGCTAATCAACGGGCTATGGAGATGCCCGTCAATTGATGTCAATGCGAGGAGTAGGGATTGCCATGCAACGGATGCACTAGAGCTATAAATGTATGAAAGCTCAACAAAAGAAACTAAATGGGTGTGCATCCAACTTGCTTGCTCACGAAGACCTAGGGCATTTGAGGAAGCCCATTGTTGGAATATACAAGCCAAGTTCTATAATGGAAATTCCTACTAGTATATGAAAGTGACAAAATAAGAGACTCTCTATCATGAAGATCATGGTGCTACTTTGAAGCACAAGTGTGGAAAAAGGATAGTAACATTGTCCCTTCTCTCTTTTTCTCTCATTTTTTGGGCCTTCTCTTTTTTGGCCTTTCTCTTTTTTTTTTCTTTTTTTCCTTTTTTTCCTCACATGGGACAATGCTCTAATAATGATGATCATCACACTTCTATTTATTTACAACTCAATACTAGAACAAAATATGACTCTATATGAATGCCTCCGGCGGTGTACCGGGATGTGCAATGATTCAAGAGTGACATGTATAAAAAATTATGAGTGGTGGCTTTGCCACAAATATGATGTCAACTACATGATCATGCAAGGAAATATGACAATGATGAAGCGTGTCATAATAAACGGAACGATGAAAAGTTGCATGGCAATCTCTTGAAATGGCTATGGAAATGCCCTAATAGGTAGGTATGGTGGCTGTTTTGAGGAAGATATAAGGAGGTTTATGTGTGATAGAGTGTATCATATCACGGGGTTTGGATGCATCGGCGAAGTTTGAACCTACTCTCGAGATGAGAAAGGTTAATTAATGCACAGTATCGAAGAGGCTAGCAATGATGGAAGGGCGAGAGTGCGTATAATCCATGGACTCAACATTAGTCATAAAGAACTCACATACTTATTGCAAAAATCTACAAGTCATCAAAACCAAGCACTACGCATTGCTACCTCTTGAGCATGCGTTGGTTTTCCCTTGAAGAGGGAAGGGTGATGCAGCATAGTAGCGTAAGTATTTCCCTCAGTTTTTGAGAACCAAGGTATCAACCCAGTAGAAGGTAACACACAAGTCACCTAGTACCTGCACAAACAAACAAGAACCTTGCAACCAACGCGATAAAGGGGTTATGAATCCCTTCACGGTCACTTACGAAAGTGAGATCTGGTAGAGATAATAAGATAAATATTTTTGGTATTTTTATGGTATAGATTGGAAAATAAAGATTGCAAAATAAACGGTAATAGAAATAGCAAATTGATATGAAAATAATATGATGGAAGATAGACCCGGGGGCCATAGGTTTCACTAGTGGCTTCCCTCAAGATAGCAAATTCTACGGTGGGTGAACAAATTACTGTCGAGCAATTGATAGAAAAGAGAATACTTATGAGAATATCTAGGCATGATCATGTATATAGGCATCACGTCCGCGACAAGTAGACCGAAACGATTCTGCATCTACTACTATAACTCCACACATCGACCGCTATCCAGCATGCATCTAGAGTATTAAGTTCATAAGAACAGAGTAACACATTAGGCAAGATGACATGATGTAGAGGGATAAACTCAAGCAATATGATATAAACCCCATCTTTTTATCCTTGATGGCAACAATACAATACATGCCTTGTTGTCCCTGCTGTCACTGGGAAAGGACATCGCAAGATTGAACCCAAAGCTAAGCACGGCTCCCATTGCAAGAACGATCAATCTAGTAGGCCAAACCAAACTGATAATTCGAAGAGACTTGCAAAGATATTTAAATCATGCATAAAATATTTCACAGAAGAATGAAATATTGTTCAAAGATAATCTTGATCATAAACCCACAATTCATCGGATCTCGACAAACACACCGCGAAAAGAATTACATCGAATAGTTCTCCAAGAGAATCGAGGAGAACTTTGTATTGAGATCCAAAGAGAGAGAAGAAGCCATCTAGCTAATAACTATGGACCCAAAGGTCTATGGTAAACTACTCACACATTATCAAAGAAGCTATGGTGTTGATGTAGAAGCTCTCCGTGATTGATTCCCCCTCCGGCGGAGCACCGGAAAAGGCCCCAAGATGGGATCTCACGGGTACAGAAGGTTGGGGCGGTGGAAATAGGGTTTCGTGGTGCTCCTTGATGTTTTTGGGGTATATGGGTATATATAGGAGGAAGAAGTACGTTGGTGGAGCTGCGAGGGGCCCACGAGGGTGGGGGCGCGCCTACCCCCCTGGGCGCGCCCTCCTGCCTCGTGGCATCCTCACTTCTTTCTTGACGTCCACTCCAAGTCTCCGGGATCACGTTTGTTCCAAAAATAACTCTCCCGAAGGTTGGATTCCGTTTGATATTCCTTTTCTGCGAAACACTGAAATAGGCAAAAAAAACAACAATTTGCATTGGGCCTTTGGTTAGTAGGTTCGTCCCGAGAATAATATAAAAAGGTAAGTTAAAGCCCATTGAACATCCAAAACATATAATATAATAGCATGGAACAATCAAAAATTATAGATACGTTGGAGACTTGTCACGCCCATGCTCCTAGGGGGATATATTGGTAGGAAAAGACCATCGCTCGTCCCCGACCGCCACTCATAAGGAGGACAATCAAAGAGACACCTCATGCTTCAAATTTGTTACACAACGGTTACCATACGTGCATGCTACGGGACTTGCAGACCTCAACACAAGTATTTCTCAAATTCACAAATACACAATTAGCATGACTCTAATATCACCATCTTCATATCTCAAAACAATCATCAAGTATCAAACTTCTCATAGTATTCAATGCACTCTATATGAAAGTTTTTATTATACCCATCTCGGATGCCTATCATATTAGGACTAATTTCATAACCAAAGCAAATTACCGTGCTGTTCTAAAAGATTCTCAAAATAATATAAGTGAAGCATGATAGATCAATAATTTCTATAAAATAAAACCACCATCATGCTCTAAAAATATATAAGTGAAGCACTAGAGCAAAATTATCTAGCTCAAAAGATATAAGTGAAGCACATAGAGTATTCTAATAAATTCCGATTCATGTGTGTCTCTCCCAAAAGGTGTGTATAGAAAGGATGATTGTGGTAAACTAAAAAGCAACGACTCAAATCATACAAGATGCTCCAAGCAAAACACATATCATGTGGTGAATAAAAATATAGCCTCAAGTAAAGTTACCGATAGACGAAGACGAAAGAGGGGATGCCTTCCGGGGCATCCCCAAGCTTAGGCTTTTGGTTATCCTTGAATTTTACCTTGGGGTGCCTTGGGCATCCCAAGCTTAGGCTCCTGCCACTCCTTGTTCCAAAATCTATCAAATCTTTGCCCAAAAACTTGAAAACTTCACAACACAAAACTCAACAGAAAATCTCATGAGCTCCGTTAGTATAAGAAAACAAACCACCACTTTAAGGTGTTGTAATAAACTCATTCTTTATTTATATTGGTGTTAAACCTACTGTATTCCAACTTCTCTATGGTTCATACCCCCATATACTAGCCATAGATTCATCAAAATAAGCAAACAACACACGAAAAACAGAATCTATCAAAAACAGAACGGTCTGTAGCAATCTGGAGGTTTTGAATACTTCTGTAACTCCAGAAATTCTAAAAAATTAGGAAGACCTAAATAATTTGTATATTGATCTACTGCAGTTGGAATTGGTATTTCATCGCTCTCTGGTAAAAATGAAAATTATTCTTGTGAGCGCATACTTTCTGTTTTTATCAGCAAGATCAAACAACAATCACCCAAGAAGATCCTAAAGGCTTTACCTGGCACAAACACTAATTAAAACATAAAAACACAATCATAACAGAGGATAGATGATTTATTTATTACTAAACCGGAACAAAAAGCAAGGAACAAAAACAAAATTGGGTTGCCTCCCAACAAGCGCTAGCTAGGCATAAAAGCAAGAATAGATCTAGGTATTGTCATCTTTGGTATGCAATCCATAAGTGGCTCTCATAATAGATTCATAAGGTAATTTAATTTTCTTTCTAGGAAAGTGTTCCATGCCTTTCCTTAATGGAAAGTGGAATCTAATATTTCCTTATTTCATGTCAATAATTGCACCAATCGTTCTAAGGAAAGGTCTACCAAGAATAATAGGACATGTAGGATTGCAATCTATATCAAGAACGATAAAATCTACAGGCACATAATTCCTATTTGCAACAATAATAATGTCATTAATTCTTCCCATAGGTTTCTTAATGGTGGAATCCGCAAGGTGCAAATTTAAAGAACAATCATCAAATTCATGAAAACCTAACACATAACACAAAGTTTTTGGAATCGTGGAAACACTAGCTGTAGCGACCCAACCTCAAACGGTCAAGCCTCTGTGTATCCGTGCCATCCCTGGATCGGTATGCTGGCACACACAGTACATCAATGTATATATCAAAGTGCAATCACATGTATAAATAACGTAAAACTGATATATATCTCATAAGTCTCAGCGGAAACAAATATAAGGGTGTGGAGTCCATCAACTTTTATTGCTTCATGAACTATTACAATTCCATTTCACAACTCAACTCAACATACCCAATGAAAATAATACAAACAATAGGGTTTTGGGATGAGATACGAGAAAGGGATAGAGAGAGATACACACAATACGAACAATATACTTTTGAAAATAAGTTTTATTTGTTGCCGTCGGAAAACACACACCAAATATGACAGCTCACAAATCATCGCATCTAACGTGAGTATACAACAAGGGTTTGGTCTTCTAAAGGTCATATAAATCTTGGAATTTGTCGGTGTCTTCAAATTCTTCAATTCTTCAAAGGCTTCGACTGTTGTAGCTTCAATTCTTCCAGTGTATGGTGAAGTCCGATATCTTGCCCTTCTTGGAGGGGTCTCATCAATTGATCCTCCGTGTGGTCAAAGGGAAAAAGGGTATTGTCTAAATATTTGAGGTAAAAGGAAAGACTTGATAAAGCTCAGAAAAGAAGAGAGGTAAAGGATCTTTTTGAAAATAAAGTTTTAGAGAAATCCTTTCCTAAGGGATTTCTAGTTTCTAGGGTCACGTCCTACAGTCAACATGTGCTTTGATACCATCTTTGTAGCGACCCAACCTCAAACGGTCAAGCCTCTGTGTATCCGTACCATCCCTGGATCGGTATGCTGGCACACACAGTACATCAATGTATATATCAAAGTGCAATCACATGTATAAATAATGTAAAACTGATATATACCTCATAAGTCTCAGCGGAAACAAACATAAGGGTGTGGAGTCCATCAACGCCAACGGCAAGTTGAGTGTAGACCGTAACCCTACAACGTAACTCTTACTCGTCGTAGAAAATTCCTGCAACATAAGACGTTGCAGCCCTGTAGGTCAGTACATTGAATGTACTGGCAAGTCACATCATAAGAATAATGAACCTATTGTACATGTAATTTGGCTGGTGGAAAGCTCTAAGTTTAGTTTTTGCATAAAGCTAGTTTCCCCCTAGAATAAAAGATATTATTCTACCACTACTGTATAGCATAGGATGAGTTGGCAAAGCCAACTCAATCCATTCCCAAGGTTTCATTTAAAACCCAACTATTTAATTAAGAGTGATGAGATCTCCCAGCATTTCCACTACTAGATGCTCAAGTTGTCCGTAATCGGGGACATGACTAATCAATTAGGTTTTAACACTCTGTAGAGGTTTGCGCACTTTTCCCCACAACACTCGATCGCCTCCCTTGAAGTTCTCGCACTGCCTGGCATTTGAGAACAGGATGACCGAGACATAGTCTTTCGAAAGTATTCCCCCTTAACCCACGGATAGGCCGGTACACCTACTCATTCTACATCTGCTAGCCCATCCCGGAAGGGGTCACACTAACTACTCAACTAAGCCAGAGCCCATATTGGCTTGTGGCTGCACACGTAAGCTTCTAGACATGAGAATACGATTGATCTCTTTGAGCCTGGGCGGCCGACCACTAGTGGTGCACCACCATGGATTAACCATGCATGCTCCCACTGTACTTCACCACCATTCAAACCAAATACCGCCCAGGTAGTTCATTTAGAAGTCTTAGTCCTGATTACTACTTTGTCACTCATGTCTCACCATGAACACTTCCCAATCCACGTCTACATTTGCGAGGTAGAAATAAACTTATACGGTGGTGACAAGGTTGTATAGATCAGACCTACCTCAAATGAACTACTAGGTAACGGCATAGCCATTTGGCAACAATAAATCCTACCATGCAATCCTACCACAAAAGGACTAAGTGCATAATATAAACATAGGTAATTGGAAGAATTGTCAAATGTGAACTTGCCTGGTAATAGTTGATGAAGATTATATCGCTCTCAGAAATTTACTTAATAGAGCTATTCGTCACTCTCCGATGAAAATCTATAAGGTCAAACATTGCATTCACATAAGCAATCATTTCAGAGAACCAAATAACATGCAACATGAAAAGACTCGAAAAATCCAAATGAACACACAACACACTTAACTATCAAAAGAAAATACTAAGTGCAAAACAACATAGGGCATGGGTGCCAAAAATTGTGACGTGGACCACAGTGCATACTAGGTATACAAGTAAAACTACTATGGACAGATCCTAATGTGTGAAAAATATCACGAGATAGGTCCAAGTGATAGGGTTTGGCAACGGTGACACGGTGCAAAAAGAATCACATCAATCGGAGCTACAGTTTAGGAGATATGGCCAGTTGAAGTTTCAATTCAACCCTGAATAAATTCATATTTTAAATTGGCCAAAAGTTTTCAAAGCTGGTTCGCTGGATAAATCTATTTGTGACGAACATTTTGCCGCTGGTTTCATCGAATTTGGACTTACGGTTAAAAAGTTGTGGCTATTCTAAGTTTGGGGACTAATCTGCTAATTACAGGGACTAAACAGTGAAGAAACTATCACAAACAGGTCCCTGACACGTGGCAAATTCCTACTGGTGCATACCCATTCGTTGCGGAGCTTAACCGGCGAACGGTCGACATATAAGAAAAATGGGCTACCGCGCCTAAACTAAGTGAACCTACCGGTTTACAAATAAAACCGGTGGGTTTTTTTCATGTAATGGTTCACAAAAAAACCTAGACTTAGAAAAGAACGAGGAGGCGGGGCGGCTAATAGAGGGCAACTGCAGCGGCGCCTGCGTTGGCCAGGACCTCAGCGTCGACGGGGCGGCGGTTCCGGCGGGCTTAGACGGCGGAGAAGTGGATGGAGGGGTGCGGCGTGGCGCGGGCGTCGCGGTGGTGGTGGCGAGGATCCTCGGGGTGTCCGGATGGGCGGCGCGAGGACGACGGAGCTCCATGCTCCGGCAGGGCTCTCCGTCGGTGGGGCGGCGGCTGCGGCGGTCCTCGGTGGCAGGGAAGGAGGCGGGGGGGGGGGTCCGGCGTGTCGAGGGCGTCCACGGAGTGGTGGTGCAGGGCGTCGGCAGCGTCCAGGTGGGCGGAGGAAGGGCGGCGGCTCTGGTGCTCTGGCGAGGGCACGCGTCATTGGGGCGGCTTCTCCGGGCAACCTAGGCCACAAGAAAAACGTCACAAAGACGCGGAGGAGCACGGGGGTCCGAATGAGCACGGAGATAGGGATCGAAAGGGTTCACCGGCGACGAATTCGTCCGGTGAGGAGCTCGGCTCCGGCGAGATGCAAAACGACGAGGAGGCGGCTACAAGCGGCGTGGGTAGATGCGAGACGGCGGGATCGACAGAGGGGAGTCGGGGGCATTTATAGGCGCAGTCTGGTGCTCCGGTAGTGAGGGGATGAGCTCTATCCCGAGTGGAGCGGCCGGCAGTTGCGGGCGGCACACGCGCGAGCTTGTTCCGAGCGGCGCGGTGGGAGGTTGGGGGCGACCCGGGTATGGGCCCCGCTAGTCAGCGGCAGCAGCGGGAGGCGAGCGAGGGAAGAGGGGCGCGGGCGAGCGATGCGAGTAGCGCTCGGGCGCTGGGCTAGCCTGGCCAAAACTGGCCATGGGCCGGTTGGGTGCACTCCTGGGCCGAACTGGCCTCGGTCCAGGTGGTGTGCGTGTTTTTTTTGTTTTTTTTTGCAGAAACAAAAACTTCAACATAGGAAAAATAACTAAAAACAATTTAAGTAGGAATATTATATACCAAAATGTTCAGAAAAATACCCGGAATAAGATGAACTATTTTTCAAGTTCAACTAAATTCCATAAAAATTCATAAAAGTCAAACAGTGCTACTTTTGCATTTAAAATCAATAACAATCATTTTTAAAATAGCAAAATGATTTAAAATTTATTTTCTCCTAATTTTCAATTGAAGGGAATCATTTTACCCTTATTTCCATTTATTTATTTTTAAGAGAAAAATAATTTGAATTAAAACTAAATAACTTCCAAGAGGATTTGAATTTGGAATTTGAAACAACTTCAATTGGAAAATGAGTTTCAAATAACTTCAAAGTGACTTCCAATTTATTTCTTTGAAACTCCCAACTCTCTTTCTTCAATTTTTAAGAAGTCATTTTATGTTCCCTCATGAACTCATTGAGTTGCTTAAAGTTTCTATATTTGAATATCTCAAATGGAATTCAAATCATTTTAAACCCCTCTTCATTTCTTTAAATGGAAGAGGTCATATTATCTTCACTCTAGGGTTTTGTGATGAAATGAATTTGAATCCATGGAGATTAAAATGCAAGATGAAAGTTTCGGGAAAGTCCTTTTATTCCTTCTCATTCAACTTTCAAAAAGTTTTCAATTTCCAAACATTTTCACACAATCAATCACACAAAAATCAAACAAACAATCATAATAATTTATTTAATATAACATTCCAAAATTTAGAATTTTGGGATGTTACAAACTACCACCCTTAAAATGAATCTCGTCATCGAGATTCGAAGAGGCTAGAATGAAGGTTAGGTTTGGGGGGTCTTCTTGGAAATCCATTAATCAACCCAAGAGGTATGGGGTGCTACCACCCTTAGAAGCATGGTCACGGTTCCAACAAAAATCATGTACTCCACCCTTTGCGTTGAAGGTGTCGGTCTTCTCATATTCTCCGAGATAACTCCTTCACTTTTGCTCTTCTGGTAAGGGCATGGCCTTTTCCTCAAAATCAGGTGTCATTGCATCAAAATAGGATCCTTCTGAGACTTGACAGGTCTGGCGCCAATGCTAAACAACTATCAAAAACCTCATGGTGGTCAACAATTTATGATATCTCCTGTAGGAAATGGGTCTGGGTTGAACCTCACTGCATAACCTACGATTAGCAATAGGTGCCTGTACAGGGTTTCCATCGTCCTGCCATTCTAAGGTTTTTGTCTTATCGCGTCGACACTCTTCTAGGGTTTTAAGGCTCTCTGATTTTCTATCAACATATGATAGCTCATGATAGAAGTCTCCAGTATGGGGGGCAATCCATCCCGTACTTGAATCATTACCACATACGCAGATAGTGAATCACGTATTCTAACACTTGGGCATCCTCACAAGCATTGCAGAACTTCTCTTCTCCACGGACTGGGTCCGATAAATCCATTGGTCCTGCAAGCCAAACAAAACCTCTATCGTTTCTTCACAACTCTCGGGTTTACGTAACCTCCTATGGAACGTCTGCTGATAAACTCACAGCTTCTTCCAGAATTCTTTTCTTCAACAAGATTGTGCTTGTTTCCTTATCAAATCCTGGGTCTTGTGGGTTATAGCCCACTTCAACACTTGTATAACTTTAAATCATCCTTGGAGCTACTATTGTTCCATATTCCAACATTACATCTCCTTTAAATCCAATATCACTTCATTCCTGCCTACTCTTGGGGTAACCACCATAACTAAAACCAAACTCCAACTCATTTGTCCAAACTTCACTCTATGGAATACATTTTCTTTTCCATTGGTCAAGTGTTCACACAAACAAGTATCGCAAAAAAAATGCACTGGTTCATCAATAATTCATATTCTCTTCATATCAAATCCTTTATTACACCTTAACCACTACTCAAAACTCAAATTTCAAAAGTACTATATTACAAAAGCTGCCACCCACATAGTTTGGCATGGTCAAGCATTACTTCCATCTTTATTCTTTTGCCCTACTTGAAGATGCTTTAGTCCCACTAGAATTGTGCGATGTGATCCTTCAAATCATCGATGTTTTGCTTCATCATGGTGGCCATGAGCTTCACCTCCATCATCTGCATGCACCTCCCTCAAGTATTCCCGAGTGTGACGGAGTCTTGCTTCTAGCATTTCCCCAATCTGACGTATGGCTTCCATAGCAGCTTCACGAACAGAGTCGAAGAATGTTGCTCGTGGTACTTGATACGTCTCCAACGTATCTATAATTTTTGATTGCTCCATGCTATATTATCTACTGTTTTGAATGTTTATGGGCTTTATTATACACTTTTATATCATTTTTGGGACTAACCTATTAACCCAGAGCCCAGTGCCAGTTTCTGTTTTTACCCTGTTTTAGGGTTTCGAAGAAAAGGAAAATCAAATGGAGTCCAATTGACCTGAAACTTCACGGAACTCATTTTTGGAAGGAAAGAAGCCCAGAAGACTTGGAGTGCACGTCGGGGGACCTAAGAGGAGGCCACGAGGCAGGGGGCACGCCCACCCCCCTGGGCGCGCCCTCCACCCTCGTGGGCCCCTCGTGGCCCCCCTGACATACTTCTTCTGCCTATATATCTCCATATACCCTAAAAACATCCAGGAGAACAATAGATCGGGAGTTCCGCCGCCAGAAGCCTCCGTAGCCACCGAAAGCCAATCTAGACCCGTTCCAGCACCCTGCTGGAGGGGGCAATCCCTCTCCGGTGGCCATCTTCATCATCCCGGCGCTCTCCATGACGAGAAGGGAGTAGTTCTCCCTCAGGGCTGAGGGTATGTACCAGTAGCTATGTGTTTGATCTCTCTCTCGTGTTCTTGATTTGGCACAATCTTGATGTATCGCGAGCTTTGCTATTATAGTTGGATCTTATGTTTCTCCTCCCCCTCTTCTCTCTTGTAATGAATTGAGTTTCCCCTTTGAAGTAATCTTATCGGATTGAGTCTTTAAAGATTTGAGAACACTTGATGTATGTCTTGCCGTGCGTATCTGTGGTGACAATGGGATACCACGTGATTCACTTGATGTATCTTTTGGTGATCAACTTGCGGGTTCTGCCCATGAACCTATGCATAGGGGTTGGCACACGTTTTCGTCATGATTCTCCAGTAGAACTTTGGGGCACTGTCGGTGTCAAAACCGGCGGATCTCGGGTAGGTGGTTCCGAACTATGCGTCTAGGCCGGATGGTAACAGGAGACAAGCGACACAAAGTTTTACCCAGGTCCGGGCCCTCTCGATGGAGGTAAAACCCTACGTCCTACTTGATTAATATTGATGATATGGGTAATACAAGAGTAGATCTACCACAAGATCGAGGAGGCTAAACCCTAGAAGCTAGCCTATGGTATGATTGTTGATGTGTATGTTGTCCTACGGACTAAACCATCCGGTTTATATAGACACCGGAGAGGGTTAGGGTTACACAAAGTCGGTTACAATGGTAGGAGATCTTCATATCCGTATCGCCAAGCTTGGCTTCCACGCCAAGGAAAGTCCCTTCCGGACATGGGACGGAGTCTTCAATCTTGTATCTTCATAGTCCAGGAGTCCGGCTGAAGGTATAGTCCGGCTATCCGAACACCCCCTAATCCAGGACTCCCTCAGTAGCCCCTGAACCAGGCTTCAATGGCGATGAGTCCGGCGCGCAGATTGTCTTCGGCATTGCAAGGCGGGTTCTCCTCCAAATTCCGTGTACCTGTTGAATAAAGTCCGGTTTCTTGTAGATGTTTGCGCTCCTTGGCTTCTACGCCCAATAATGGCCGCTTCCCACGTGTCAAACGAATATGAAAAGTCTGAGTGTTTTTACATTCACACCCCTAGCCGCATAAAGGAGCTGCCCTATTTAAGGGGACGAGGATTTAGATCCAATCCACACCTTCTCCCCTCTGCGAGTGTTCATCAGAGCGCATTCGACAAAGGTCCATTCCACCATGGCCAGCCATCACAACTCCTCCCCTCGCCCTTCCAGCCCTAAGCCTGGATATTGGGAGAGATGTTCCATCCCGCATAGCGAGCTAGTGATGCTTCAGACCAAGGGATTTCTCCCCCAGGCCTATATGGTCCCGATTCGAGCCGGTCTTGCTGTCTACAACGGCGGAGAGCAAGCAGAGAATGCCCCTAATCCCTCCAAAGGAGAGCGGGTGTGCCTCGTCCCTTACTTAATAAGGGGGCTCGGATTTCCAATCCATCCATTTCTCTGAGGGCTGCTGGAGTTCTACGGCCTCCAGCTACATCATCTCACGCCTGCTTCAGTATTGCATATCGCAGGCTTTGTAGCCCTCTACGAGCTATTCTTGGGTGTTGAAGCTCATTTCGGACTATGGAAGGAGCTATTTTGCCTCGTGCCCCGTTCCAAGAAGGGGTCAATGTATCAAGTGGGTGGAGCCGAAGTGTGGCGCATCGCCGGGACCGGATATCTGTCCGGAACCCCAAAGAAGGCGTCCGAAGACTGGCCCTCAGAATGGTTTTAATATAGAAGACGTCCCGTTGCCGGATCCTGTGCGGATCGGCCTCCCTGAATTCAACAGCGCTCCCTTAAAGAAGCGCCTAAGCTGGCACCCGCGGAGCCCTCAGAGGGAAAGTGAGAGGGACATCATTTACCTGATGGGCTGAATAAGATTGTTAGCCCATTCCGGACTAACCATGATCGGGGTTATGGCCGAATGCATTATGCGGGGGGTGCAACCGCTTCAGTATAGAAGCCACCCCATGTGGGATTTCAACGGGGAGGATGACGCCACCCGCTACGGTCGCAAGGGGCCGGATTCAGCTGCCGCTCTACTAAAGATTTTATCCACTTTGTATAAGCGAGAAGAGGAGGACTTTCTCCGTGTCAACCCTCAGGGTGGATTCTCCATGCACAATCCCCCGAGCTGGGTAAGCGGCCGTATTTACTTGTCCATCCGTTTTGTATTCCCATTGTTAAATATTCAGTCTGATGACTTTAACGCAGGAACTGTGCCGGGCTGTTAAGGAAATAAGCAGCCCTCCTCCACAACCTGAGGACCCAGGACGGTCCCTCGACCCGGCCTCTCAAGAGGATCCGGACATATCTGTGGAGCTGATTGATGGAGTGTTCCATCAATTGAGCAAGGACAACACCTTGGTGGCCATTACGGCCGATTACCCTGGGCTAATCCTGACACCCCAGGTATCTGAGATCGAAGTCCCAGTACCCCGAATAGGTGTCCGCCCACTCGTGTTCAGTTTCCTAATTGCAATCGAACTTTGCAGGGGAGGTTTTTAAGGTGGAAGGCCGAACCTGCGGCGACAAGCCAACGAGGGGCCGTAGGGCCCCGTGGGCAAAAAAGAAGTGCAGTCCGGATGGAGGCGTCAGCGCAAAGGTATGGCGCGCCCCCTTATCGCAGGCGTTATACATTCGAGGCATATTGACACTTGCGCTCTTTTCAGGACAAAGAGACCTCGCCGGACTATATCTGGAGAGGCTGCCAATCGCGCCTCCACCAGCCAGGCTCCAAAGCCTGGTCTGGAGGCGGAGGCGAACGCAAGGCGCACGCCAGATGCTCCTCCGACGGAGGATGTGGACGGGTTGTCTGCCACTAACTCTGAGGTGGAGAGTGCCATGAACCACAGGCATCGCCAGGCAATTCTTCGCGACGCTTGTTTCTCCCAAGGGGCGTTAGATGCCTTCAACTCGGGAGATGCGTACCTCCGTGCCGCTCAAAATGGTCTAGCCCGAGCCACGGAGCAGTATGTAAAAGACATACGGGTAAGAAAATTCTGGTAATTATATATATACCAGTAGCCCCCGAGACTTGAAACAGTTAGAATAACTGATTTAAGGATCATTTGTTATGCAGGTTCTTACAGAAAAGAATTCCCTATTGTCCAAGGAGCTGGAAGAGTGCAAAGCCCAACTTGAGGCCGCACTAGCCGCGGCAGCGGAGCCCAAGGAGACCCCCTCTGGTAATATATACTTCGAAAGATAAGTATTTTGCGAAGCACGGCTTGGGTGCGAATCTGACAAATGAAATTGCAGATGGCGCCGGATTGAATCCGGAAAGGCAACACCTCCTAGGCCAGCTAAAGGCTGGTGAGAGGGTGCTGATAAAGGTGATGGGGGAGAAGAACAATCTCCAAGATGCCAACACCAAGCTGGGCGTCGAGCTGAAAGATGTTCGTGCCCAGCTGTCAGACTCCGTGAAGGAGAATCAGCGGCTTCGGCGCGGCATATTTAGTAAGTGCTTGAACGAACCTTTTGAAAGAAAGTTCGGCGGGGAAGTCGACTAACAGAGCAATGTCTGTAGGTGTGCTAACAGGTCGTCCTGCAGAGGAGATGCCCGGTTCTACGGGTGACCTTCTTCCCGAGCTCTCGCAACTGCTCGATCGAGTTCGGCAGGCGATGCAAGGCGTCGCCCAGGCCCTGTGGCCATCCGTCTCCATGCCCGAAGGTCTTGGAGAGCTTGCGGAGAAGCTAAAGGGAGCACGGCGGCGCTTCCGATTGTGGAAGATATCAGCCTGCCGTCAAGGCGCTAGGGAGGCCTGGGCCATGGTGAAGACGCGGTACGCAAAGGCTGACCCCAACCACATGGCCGAGGTCGGTCCTGTAGGGCCCGATGGGAAGGAGATCCCTGTAAGCTTAGTATACGGCCAAGTAGAGTTGGCCGCAAAGTATTCCCAGCAGGACTGTAAATTAGACAGCCTGTTAGATGGTATTGAAGAGGAATACAACCAGTCAAAATGACTATGTAATTTAATTGACATTTATAATGCCTTCTAGCCGGATTGTAGATCATTTGTCATGGCCGACCTTTTCGCTTCAGCCTCGGGACCTGACGGTCCGGAGTGTGTCCGAATTCCCATGCGGTTATATAGGAACCGGGGAATGCATGGAGACCAGGCGTAGGGGTCATTAGGGCGTGAACAGACAAGTGCCCGACTAGTTATGTTATATTACATGGTTAGTAAGAAACATCTTCCAGGGAGAATAGTTCCGTTAGGGGTTCCTTTCCCTGGGAGGCATGCCCTAAGGTGCATGTCCATGCTGCGAAAAGAAACGCAGGAAAAACATCTGGGGGCGTATAGATAAAAATAAAAAAAGATCATCTTTAGTTCACCGACCGAATATTCCCTTAAGAACGCTAGCTTTCGGCTTCACCCAGTCTGAGGTACACGTCCGACTGACCTGGCAGTAACAATCACAGAGGTGCTCCCTTTACCACCTAGTCGAACAATTGGGAACGTAGGGGTAAGCACAGGAGCCAGGCAACCCAGCTTGGCCAAAACTTAAGTCATATCGATGCATATAATGGTGAATAAAAGGTACATGCGAAAGTGTGCCACATGTGTTGGGCATAAAGCTCGTATGAATAAGCTTCTGTTTAAAGAAGCCCCCAGGTTGAATGAGTGCAGATAGCGCGTCACTTTATGAGCCTTTAGAGGCTATAAGAGAGAAAGAAGAAGAAGAGAAATGTAAGACAGAAAATATATAAAAAATGGACAGAGGAAGGAGACGAACACAGAGTCCGGCGCTAGGCATAGAATCTTCGGAGATGGGCTGCGTTCCATGGGTTTGGCTCGAGTCGGTTATCCGATGCATCCCGCAGGCGGTACGCTCCACCAGTCAAGAGTTGGTCAATTATGAAGGGACCTTCCCACTTGGGCTTGAGTTTGTCCTTTTTCTTGTCAGGTAGTCGTAGAACTAATTCGCCAACCTTGTAATTTTTGGCCCATACTTCTCTGCTTTGGTATCTTCGAGCCTGCTGTTGATAGAATGCGGAACGGGCTTTTGCCACGTCACGCTCCTCCTCCAATGCGTCCAAGCTGTCCTGCCGATCGAGCTCGGCTTCTCTTTCTTCGTACATGCGCACTCGAGGTGAGTCATGAATTATATCGCAAGGCAAAACTGCCTCTGCGCCGTACACCATAAAGAATGGTGTGTATCCGGTGGTGCGATTCGGTGTGGTCCGCAGTCCCCAGAGTACGGAGTCGAGCTCCTCTAGCGTGTTAGATTCCTTGAGGGACCGCACTAATCTGGGTTTGATGCCGCTCATGATAAGACCATTTGCACGTTCGACCTGGCCGTTAGTTTGTGGGTGATAGACGGAAGCATAATCGAGCTTGATGCCCATGTTTTTGCACCAGAGTTTTACCTCGTCGGCCGTGAAGTTCGTGCCGTTATCAGTGATGATGCTGTGGGGGACGCCGTAACGGTGTACAACCCCGGATATAAAGTCTATCACCGGTCCGGATTCGGCCGTCTTAACAGGCTTGGCTTCTATCCATTTGGTGAACTTATCCACCATGACCAGTAAGTATTTTTGCTTGTGGGTTCCGCCTTTAAGGGGTCCAACCATGTCAAGCCCCCAGACCGCGAAGGGCCAAGTAATGGGGATAGTTTGGAGGGCGGTGGGTGGCATATGGCTTTGGTTTGCAAAGAGCTGGCAACCGGTGCATCGTTGGACTAAGTCCTGAGCGTCTGCCCGGGCCGTCGGCCAATAAAAGCCTGTACGGAAGGCCTTGCTTACAAGGGACCGGGCTGCAGCGTGATGACCGCCGAGTCCGGCATGAATTTCAGCCAGGAGGTTCCGCCCCTCCTCTTAGGAGATGCACCTTTGAAGGACTCCGGTAGTGCTTTTCTTATAAAGCTCTCCCTCGTGGACTCTGTAGGCTTTGGATCGCCGCACTATGCAGCGTGCCTCATTTTGGTCCTCGGGGAGTTCCTGCCTAGTAAGGTAGGTGAGGAATGGTTCTGTCCACGGGGCGATGACGGCCATTATTACGTGGGCTGAAGGTGTTATTTCATTGGCAGAGCCTCCGATTGTGTCAGAATGTTCGGTGTCGGGCAGTGCGGTTGGGTCCGGGCTGTTATTGTTCGGCTCCCCTTCCCATGCTACGGATGGCTTGAACAGCCTTTCCAAGAAAATGTTGGGGGGGGGGTACTACATCGCGTTTTGCGCCGATGCGTGCCAGGACATCTGCCGCCTGATTATTTTCCCGGGCTATATGGTGAAATTCAAGCCCCTCGAACCAAGCTGACATTTTTAGGACGGCGTTGCGGTAAGCTGCCATTTTTGGATCCTTGGCATCGAAGTCTCCATTTATTTGGGATATTGCGAGGTTCGAGTCCCCGCGCACCTCTAGGCGTTGAATGCCCATGGATACTGCCATCCGGAGACCATGTAAAAGGGCCTCATATTCGGCTGCATTGTTGGAGTCCGTGTACATAATCTGTAGTACGTATTGAACTGTGTCTCCTGTGGGGGACGTCAAAATGACGTCAGTCCCCAGTCCGGCCAACATCTTGGAGCCGTCGAAATGCATGATCCAATTTGAGTATGTGTCGTACTCTTTAGGGAGTTCGGCCTCCGTCCATTCTGCGACGAAGTCGGCCAAGACTTGTGACTTGATGGCTCGTCGTGGCTTATAAGTTATGTCGAACGGGAGGAGCTCAATGGCCCATTTTGCAATCCGGCCCGTTGCGTCACGGTTGTTTATAATATCGTTAAGTGGTACTTCCGAGGCTACTGTTATTGAACACTCTTGAAAGTAGTGTCGTAGCTTCCGGGATGCCATGAATACCGCGTACGCAATCTTTTGATAATGCGGGTACCGTGATTTGCAGGGAGTGAGGACAGTGGACACATAATAGACCAGCTTTTGAAGGGGGAATTTGTGTCCGTCCGCTTCTCGTTCGACGACGAGCACTGCGCTTACAACCTGATGTGTTGCTGCAATGTATAATAGCATTGGTTCGCCAATGTTTGGCGCGGCCAGGACTGGGTTTGTTGCCAGTATGGCTTTTATTTCGTCGAGTCCGGCCGTGGCTGCATCCGTCCATTTGAAGTGTTCGGTGCGCCGAAGGAGGCGGTAAAGGGGTAGGGCCTTTTCTCCCAAGCGGGAGATAAAGCGGCTTAGAGCCGCCACGCATCCGGTTAACTTTTGTATTTGTTTGAGGTCCTTTGGGATATCCAGTTGCGACAGAGCTCGGATCTTGGCTGGATTTGCTTCAATTCCTCTACCGGATACAATGAAGCCCAAGAGCTTTCCGGCTGGAACGCCGAAAACGCATTTTTCCGGGTTGAGCTTGATGTCGTATGTTCGGAGGTTATCAAATGTGAGCCTCAAGTCGTCTACTAGAGATTCAACATGTCTTGTTTTGACGACCACATCATCTACATATGCCTCCACTGTTTTGCCGATCTGGCTTGCCAGACATGTCTGAATCATGCGCTGATATGTTGCGCCGGCGTTTTTGAGCCCGAAGGGCATCGTGTTGAAGCAGAATGGCCCGTATGGTGTGATAAATGCCGTTGCGGCTTGGTCTGGTTCTGCCATCTTGATTTGATGGTAGCCAGAATATGCGTCGAGGAAACACAACGAATCGTGTCCTGCGGTAGCGTCGATAATTTGATCGATGCGGGGGAGGGGGAAGGGATCCTTTGGGCAAGCCTTGTTAAGGTCTTTAAAATCAACACACAGGCGCCAGGATTTGTCCTTCTTTGGTACCATCACCAGGTTTGCTAGCCAGTCCGGATGTTTTATATCTCTGATGAATCCGGCCTCCAATAGCTTTGCTAGCTCCTCTCCCATGGCCTGTCTCTTAGGTTCGGAAAAACGCCGAAGAGCCTGTTTGACAGGTTTGAATCCTGTTTGGATATTTAAGCTGTGCTCGGCCAGCCTGCGTGGGATTCCTGGCATGTCTGAAGGGTGCCAGGCGAAAATGTCCCAGTTCTCACGTAGGAACTCTCGCAATGCGGCGTCGACATCAGGGTTTAACTGTGCCCCGATGGAAGCTGTTTTATTGGGGTCCGTTGGATGGACTTGGAATTTGACTATTTCGTCCGCCGGTTATAAGGAGGTGGACTTGGATCTTTTGTCGAGTACCACATCGTCCCTATTCACCGTAGAGCGCAGCGCAGTCAGCTCCTCAGCCGCTAGGGCTTCAGATAGTGCCTCGAGGGCCAGTGCGGCTGTCTTGTTTTCGGCGCGGAGTGCTATGTCCGGATCACTAGCGAGAGTGATGATCCCGTTAGGCCCGGGCATCTTGAGCTTCGTGTACCCGTAATGGGGTATTGCTTGGAAGATTGTAAACGCTTCCCGCCCTAGCAGAGCGTGATAACCGCTGCTGAACGGAGCCACCTGGAACGTGACCTCTTCGGACCTGTAATTATCCGGCGTGCCGAACACCACATCTAGTGTGATTTTTCCTGTACAGCGCGCTTCCCGACTGGGGATTATTCCTCTAAAGGTTGTGCTGCTTCGCTCAATGCGGTTCCAGTCTATTTCCATTTTTTGAAGGGTCTCCTCATAAATGAGGTTCAATCCGCTGCCGCCGTCCATGAGTACCTTGGTAAGACGAAAGCCGTCCACTATTGGACTGAGGACCAATGCGGCTGGTGCTCGGGCTGTTCGGAATTTAGGTTCATCACTGGCGTTAAAGGTAATAGCCGTGTCACTCCATGGGTTTATTGTTGCTACTTGGTAGACTTCGGCAAGGCTGCGGAGTGTCCTTTTTCGCATATTATTTGATGCGAAAGTCTCGAAGACTGTTAATACCGTATTGGTGTCTCTGGGGTGGCTTTCTGTGGCCTCCGGAATTAGGAGATTTTCGCCAATTTTGGCCACCTGCCGGAGTATCCAACATGCTCTGAGGCTGTGAGTTGGTGTGGCGTCCTCTGTACTGTGAATTTTACAGGGTCCATTAAGCCATCCTTCCAGTACGGTTCCATGCCCTGTAGAGGGTTTTTGCTTTTTAGTGCTTGACCCGGGTGACTGGTGATGATGCACCCTTTTATTTCGGACTGGGTTTGTATTCAGGGCCGGATTGTCCCAAAATTTTATTTCGGTTTTCCAGGCGCTTTCCATCGCACAGTACTTTCGTACAATGGACGCCAAGTCAGCGAAGCGTGTAATATCACGGCGACTTATGGCGTTGAGTATTCCCTTGTCCGTGCAATTATTGCAGAAGATTGAGATTGCGTCTTCCTCGCGGCAGTCCCTTAGCCTGTTCTTAACCAGGAGGAATCTGGCCCAGTAATGATGTACTGTTTCATCGGGTTCTTGCCTGATTTTGGATAGATCGCTTATGTTGGGGTGGGTGGGTGGAATTAAATCCGAAGCCTCACCCCATCTAAGGCTCAGAGGCCGAGGAATTTCTGAACTCGAAAATTTGGATTCCTGGATGTTGTCTAATGAATCCAGCCCGTCGCCTGACTCTAAGTTCAGGTCTTGAGTGATATCCTCCCCTCCGCGGGTATCCGGCTTGGAGGGATCGGGAATCCGGACGTAGCGAGTCCTTAAGATAGATGAAGGGTCGCCGCACTGTCCCTCTACCACGGCAACGTGATGGGTGACTTGGGGAGAGTTAATCTCTCTCAGATCGGTTTTAGGCCCAATCTGGTCGTAATCCGTAGCGACTCCCAGGGCGGCGAAGCGATCCAAGAGCTCGTTTATGGAGGAAAGCTCCATTGGATCTAACTGCTCGGCGAGTTCCGAGCTGACATGAAGATTGTTTTCGATGGCTCGAGAGGTCATCGTCGGCGCAGAAGCCGAACAGGCGGTCATAAGAAAACTACCTAGCCGGAGGGTTTGGTGGACAGCCAAAGCTCCCTCAGCAACGGTGCCGTCTTTAAAGACGGGGCGAGGCATCCTTCCTGATGGCGACGACACAAGGAACTCTCAATGAAAGCACCAATGTCGGTGTCAAAACCGGCGGATCTCGGGTAGGGGGTCCCGAACTGTGCGTCTAGGCCGGATGGTAACAGGAGACAAGGGACACGAAGTTTTACCCAGGTTCGGGCCCTCTCGATGGAGGTAAAACCCTACGTCCCGCTTGATTAATATTGATGATATGGGCAATGCAAGAGTAGATCTACCACGAGATCGAGGAGGCTAAACCCTAGAAGCTAGCCTATGGTATGATTGTTGATGTGTATGTTGTCCTACGGACTAAAACCCTCCGGTTTATATAGACACCGGAGAGGGTTAGGGTTACACAAAGTCGGTTACAATGGTAGGAGATCTTCATATCCGTATCGCCAAGCTTGCCTTCCACGCCAAGGAAAGTCCTTTCCGGACATGGGACGGAGTCTTCAATCTTGTATCTTCATAGTCCAGGAGTCCGGCTGAAGGTATAATCCGGCTATCCGAACACCCCCTAATCCAGGACTCCCTCGGGCACTCTTTGAGGTTCTATGTGTTGGTTGAATAGATGAATCTGAGATTGTGTGACGCATATCGTATAATCATACCCACGGATACTTGAGGTGACATTGGAGTATCTAGGTGACATTAGGGTTTTGGTTGATTTGTGTCTTAAGGTGTTATTCTAGTACGAACTCTAGGGCTGTTTGTGACACTTATAGGAATAGCCCAACGGATTGATTGGAAAGAATAACTTTGAGGTGATTTCGTACCCTACCATAATCTCTTCGTTTGTTCTCTGCTATTAGTGACTTTGGAGTGACTCT
This sequence comes from Triticum aestivum, assembly GCF_018294505.1. Classification (NCBI taxonomy): domain Eukaryota; kingdom Viridiplantae; phylum Streptophyta; class Magnoliopsida; order Poales; family Poaceae; genus Triticum; species Triticum aestivum. Next base: position 535,553,701 of record NC_057794.1, read on the forward strand.
TTGTTGCATGTTGAGGGATAGTTATGTGATCCAATTATGTTAGTATTGTTGAGAGGACTTGCACTAGTGAAAGTATGAACCCTAGGCCTTGTTTCCTAGCATTGCAATACCATTTACGCTCACTTTTACCATTAGTTACCTTGCTGTTTTTATATTTTCAGATTACAAATACCTTTATATACTATCCATGTACCACTTGTTTCACCATCTCTTCGCCGAACTAGTGCACCTATACAATTTATCGTTGTATTGGGTGTGTTGGGGACACAAGAGACTCTTTGTTATTTGGTTGCAGGGTTGCTTGAGAGAGACCATCTGCATCCTACGCCTCCTATGGATTGATAAACCTTAGGTCATCCACTTGAGGGAAATTTGCTATTGTCCTACAAACCTCTGCACTTGGAGGCCCAACAACGTCTACAAGAAGAAGGTTGTGTAGTAGACATCAAGCTCTTTTCTGGCGCCGTTACCGGGGAGGTTAGAGCTTGAAGGTATATCTTTAGATCTTGTAATCGAGTCTTTTAGTTTCTTGTTTTATCACTAGTTTAGTTTATAAAAGAAAACTATATAAAAAATGGAATTGAGTTTGTCTCATACGCTTCACCTTTTTAATATCTTTCGTGAGTATGATGGAAAGGATAATTGTGCTCAAGTGCTAGAAGAAGAAATCTATAAAATGTTTGGCACTAAATCTTTGAATGGTGAGCATGATTGCAATGTTGTTAGTATGAACTCCTTGAATATCCATAGTACTAATGATGATTGCACTAGTTATGATGAAAATGCCTCCTATAAACATGTCAATTTTTGTGGAGTGCATTGGGTTTGTAAGTACACACCAAATAGGGAAGATAGATATTGCAAGAGGCATAAGTACTTAGAAACTAAATGGTTGCAAGAAAGGCTAAATGTGAGTTCTGAAAATTTAAAATATCTTTACCGTACTTGTGAACTTTGCAATGAACATGGTCATTTAAATATCAAATGCAAATTGTTTCATGATCGAATCATGTCCAAAAATTGTGATGACTTGATTTCCCTTGCACATTATAATGAACTTAGTTTGCTTTTGGGTTATGAAGAAATGAAACGTCAAACTAGGCATATTCCAGAATATAACCTTGAGAAATTCCTCGATATTGATCTACAAGAAATTTATATGTATTGTGCGGTGAATTGCATTGAAAATCCTTATATTGCCAATTACATAAAGAAAAGAAAACAAATAGAGGATGAAGAAAATACTAATGAAAGGGAAGAGACTTCCCAATATGCTCCTATTATTTCTTATGATGAATCAGGTAACGAGGAGGAGCCTTCTATTCAACCAATCTCATTAATAAGGAGCTCCAAGAGGAGGATTGAACCCACACATGATGTGCTAAAGAAGAAGAAAAGAAAAAGGAAGAGAGGTAAAAAGGTATCTCTCCAAAATAAAGTTGCTCCTATTATTGTTGTGCCTCATGAAAATGAAGATGATACACTTGATGATGATCTCGTTATGCCTATTGCTTGTTGTGACGATTATGATTGGGAAGATAATGATACTCCTTATGATCTTAAAAATCTTTTTGGCACTTGCTTGGAAGAATATTATAATTGCTATACCATTGGTGCTATCCATACTATTAATGATGAGAGTGATTATGCTTATGATACGAAAAGGCCCAAGCTTGGGGAAGCTATGTTTGATGAGGATGACATATTTGAGAATATATTTGCTGCAATTAATGTTTGTCCCAAGCTTGGGGATGCCATGTTTAATAATGGTGATATTTTTAGTCTTCCAAGTTTTGATATGCAAAGTTGTTATGATGATAGCATGCCTTCTACCTATGATGATTATATTGATGAAAGTGGATTTGGAGAGGTCATGACTTTATTTAGTGATGTATCCACTATTTCGGAAGAGGTTTCAATTGATTATGATGAGAACAAAGTTGCTACTTATGATGATTATTGTGATGAAACTTATGTTATAAAGAGTAGTGATGATTATATTTACAAAACTTGTCATGATTATGAGTACCCTTTCTCTGAATATTACTCTTTTAATGTGGAAACAATTTATAGTATTCAAGTCTCTTATGATACTCCCACTATTCCGAATGAGAAGAATTTTGCTTATGTGGAGAGTAGTAAATTTTCTATGCTTGTAGACCATGAAAAGAATGCTTTATGTGATAGTTATATTGTTGAATTCATTCATGATGCTACTGAAAATTATTATGAGGGAGGAATATATGCTTGTAGGAATTGCAATAATATCAAGTTTCCTCTCTATGTGCTTAAAATTTTGAAGTTATGCTTGTTTTACCTTCCTATGCAAGTTGATTCTTGTTCCCACAAGTTGTTTGCTCACAAAATACCTATGCATAGGAAGTGTGTTAGACTCAAATGTGTTATTCATATTATTCATGATGCTCTCTTCATGTTTCAAGTCTTATCTTTTATGTGAGCATCGTTGAAATCATCATGCCTAGCTAGGGGCGTTAAACGATAGCGATTGTTGGGAGGCAACCCAATATTATTTTTGTTACTTGCTTTTTGCTCCTGTTTAGTAATAAATAATTCATATAGCCTCTGCTTAGATGTGGTTTTATGCTTTTAATTAGTGTTTGTTCCAAGTAGAACCTTTGGGAAGACTTTGGGAAAGTCTTGTTGATCATGCTGTAAAAAACAGAAACTTTAGCGCTCACGAGAATTACTGCCATTTTTATTTGGAGAGTGATATTTAGTTAATTATTTTTTCAGATGATTAATAGATAAATTCCTCAGGTTCATCAATTTATTTGAGAATTTTATGAGTTCCATAAGTATACGTTTGATCCAGAGTACTACAGACTGTTCTGTTTTTGACAGATTCTGTTTTTCATGTGTTGTTTACTTATTTTGATGAATCTATGGCTAGTAAAATAGTTTATAAACCATAGTGAAGTTGTAATACAGTATGTTTAACACCAATATGAATAATGAATGAGTTCATTACAGTAACTTGAAGTGGTCTTTTGTTTTCTTTCGCTAACGGAGCTTACGAGTTTTCTGTTATGTTTTGTGTTGTGAAGTTTTCAAGTTTTGGGTAAGGATTTGATGGACTATGGAATAAGGAGTGGCAAGAGCCTAATATTGGGGATTCCCAAGGCACCCCAAGGTAATATTCAAGGATATCCAAGAGCCTAAGCTTGGGGATGCCCCGGAAGGCATCCCCTCTTTCGTCTTTGTTCATCGGTAACTTTACTTGGAGCTATATTTTTATTCGCCACATGATATGTGTTTTGCTTGGAGCATCATTTTATTTTATTTAGGATTTGCTTGATGTTATTTAGAACAATGTTTTGCATCTTTTATTTCAATAAAAGTGGCATTGATAGTCTTTACTATGCCTATTTTAGAAGTCCACATGTTGCTGTTTGAAAACAGAAAGTTTACCACTGTTGCAATGATTCCCTAGAAAAGTCAGAATGTGATAAAATGTTGAAACCTTTTGCATATTAAGATCTGATAAATTTAATACAGTGGGAATTTTATTTCATAATTTTTGGAGCTAGGGAAGTATGGATGTTGCTGCATTCTTTACAGACTGTCCTGTTTAGGCAGATTGTTGTTATGTTTGCATTGTTTGCATATGTTTGCTTCTTTAATGATTCTATTTGAGGATAGGACTATAAAATATGCAGAGGAATTTAGTATGCAATGTTTAATAATAATTTTAGTGATTTGCTACAGTAGAGTATGATAAGGTTTTTGCAATGGTTTATACTAACTTATCTCATGAGTCCTTGTTGAGTTTTGTGTGGATGAAGCTTTTGAGATTTAGGGAGACCGTGATATGAGAGGAATTAAGGAGACAAAAAAAGCTCAAGCTTGGGGATGCCCAAGGCACCCCAAGATAATATTTCAAGAAGCCTCAAGCTTCTAAGCTTGGGGATGCCCCGGCTGGCATCCCACCTTTCTTCTTCAACAACTATCGGTTAGTTTCGGTTGATCCTAAGTTTTTGCTTCTTCACATGATGTTTGCCATTCTTAGAATGTCATTTTATTTTGGTTTGCTTGCTGTTTGAATAAAATACCAAGATATGAAATTCTTAAATGTTAGAAAGTCTTCACATAGTTGCATAATTATTCAACTACTCATTGATCTTCACTTATATCTTTCGGAGTAGTTTGTCATTTGCTCTAGTGCTTCACTTATATCTTTTAGAGCATGGTGGTAGTTTTATTTTGAAGAAATAGATGAACTCTCATGCTTCACTTAGATTATTTTGAGAGTCTTAGTAGCATGGTAATTTGCTTAAAATCCTAATATGCTAGGTATTCAAGAATAATAAAACTTTCTTATGAGTGTGTTGAATACTAAGAGAAGTTTGATGCTTGATGATTGTTTTGAGATATAGAGGTAATAATATCAAGGTCGTGCTAGTTGAGTAGTTGTGAAATTGAGAAATGCTTGTGTTGAAGTTTGCAAGTCCCGTAGCATGCACGTATGGTAAACGTTGTGTAAAAAATTTGAAACATGAGGTGTTATTTGATTGTCCTCCTTATGAGTGGCGGTCGGGGACGAGCGATGGTCTTTTCCTACCAATCTATCCCCCTAGGAGCATGCGCATAGTACCGAGGTTTTTGATGACTTGTAGATTTTTGCAATAAGTATGTGAGTTCTTTATGACTAATGCTGAGTCCATGGATTATACGCACTCTCACCCTTCCATCCTTGCTAGCCTCTTCGGTACCGTGCATTGCCCTTTATCACATTGAGAGTTGGTGCAAACTTCGCCGGTGCATCCAAACCCCGTGATATGATACGCTCTTTCACACATAAACCTCCTTATATCTTCCTCAAAACAGCCACCATACCTACCTATTATGGCATTTCCATAGCCATTCCGAGATATATTGCCATGCAACTTTCCACCATCCAGTTTATCATGACACATTCATCATTGTCATATTGCTAGCATGATCATGTAGTTGACATAGTATTTGTGGCAAAGCCACCGTTCATAATTCTTTCATACTTGTCACTCTTGATTCATTGCACATCCCAGTACACCGCCGGAGGCATTCATATAGAGTCATCTTTGTTCTAGTATCGAGTTGTAATCATTGAGTTGTAAATAAATAGAAGTGTGATGATCATCATTATTAGAGCATTGTCCCAAGTGAGGAATAAATAAAAAATAAAAAAGAGAAAGGCCATAAAAAAGAGAAAGGCCATAAAAAAGAGAAGGCCCAAAAAAAGAGAAAGGCCATAAAAAAAGAAAAGGCCCAAAAAAATGAGAGAAAAAGAGAGAAGGGACAATGTTACTATCCTTTTACCACACTTGTGCTTCAAAGTAGCACCATGATCTTCATAGTAGAGAGTCTCTCATGTTATCACTTTCATATACTAGTGGGAATTTTTCATTATAGAACTTGGCTTGTATATTCCAACAATGGGCCTCCTCAAGTGCCCTAGGTCTTCGTGAGCAAGCAAGTTGGATGCACACCCACTAGTTTCTTTTGTTGAGCTTTCATACATTTATAGCTCTAGTGCATCCGTTGCATGGCAATCCCTACTCCTTGCATTAACATCAATCGGTGGGCATCTCCATAGCCCATTGATTAGCCTCGTTGATGTGAGACTTTCTCCTTTTTGTCTTCTCCACATAACCCCCTCATTATTCTATTCCACCCATAGTGCTATATCCATGGCTCGCGCTCATGTATTGCGTGAAATTTTATGAGTTTGAGATTACTAAAGTATGAAACAATTGCTTGGCTTGTCATCGGGGTTGTGCATGATGAGAGCATTCTTGTGTGACGAAAATGAAACATGACTAAACTATATGATTTTGTAGGGATGAACTTCCTTTGGCCATGTTATTTTGAGAAGACATAATTGCTTAGTTAGTATGCTTGAAGTATTATCATTTTTATGTCAATATGAACTTTTGTCTTGAATCTTTCGGATCTGAATATTCATACCACAATTAAGAAGAATTACATTGAAATTATGCCAACTAGCATTCCACATCAAAAATTCTTTCTTTTATCATTTACCTACTCGAGGACGAGCAGGAATTAAGCTTGGGGATGCTGATACGTCTCCAACGTATCTATAATTTTTGATTGCTCCATGCTATATTATCTACTGTTCTGAATGTTTATGGGCTTTATTATACACTTTTATATCATTTTTGGGACTAACCTATTAACCCAGAGCCCAGTGCGAGTTTCTGTATTTACCCTGTTTTAGGGTTTCGAAGAAAAGGAAAATCAAACGGAGTCCAATTGACCTGAAACTTCACAGAACTCATTTTTGGAAGGAAAGAAGCCCAGAAGAATTGGAGTGCACGTCGGGGGACCTAAGAGGAGGCCCGATGCAGGGGGGGCGCCCACCCCCCTGGGCGCGCCCTCCACCCTCATGGGCCCCTCGTGGCCCCCCTGACGTACTTCTTCCGCCTATATATCACCATATACCCTAAAAACATCCAGGAGCACAATAGATCGGGAGTTTCGCCGCCAAAAGCCTCCGTAGCCACCAAAAGCCAATCTAGACCCGTTCCGGCACCCTGCCGGAGGGGGCAATCCCTCTCCGGTGACCATCTTCATCATCCCGGTGCTCTCCATGACGAGGAGGGAGTAGTTCTCCCTCAGGGCTGAGGGTATGTACAAGTAGCTATGTGTTTGATCTCTCTCTCTCTCTTGTGTTCTTGATTTGGCATGATCTTGATGTATCACGAGCTTTGCTATTATAGTTGGATCTTATGTTTCTCCTCCCCCTCTTCTCTCTTGTAATGAATTGAGTTTCCCCTTTGAAGTAATCTTATCAGATTGAGTCTTTAAAGATTTGAGAACACTTGATGTATGTCTTGTTGTGCGTATCTGTGGTGACAATGGGATACCGCGTGATTCACTTGATGTATGTTTTGGTGATCAACTTGCAGGTTCCGCCCATGAACCTATGCATAGGGGTTGGCACACATTTTCGTTGTGATTCTCCGGTAGAACTTTGGGGCACTCTTTGAGGTTCTATGTGTTGGTTGAATAGATGAATCTGAGATTGTGTGACGCATATCGTATAATCATACCCACGTATACTTGAGGTGACATTGGAGTATCTAGGTGACATTAGGGTTTTGGTTGATTTGTGTCTTAAGGTGTTATTCTAGTACGAACTCTAGGGCTGTTTGTGACACTTATAGGAATAGCCCAACGGATTGATTGGAAAGAATAACTTTGAGGTGGTTTTGTACCCTTCCATAATCTCTTCGTTTGTTCTCTGCTATTAGTGACTTTGGAGTGACTCTTTGTTGCATGTTGAGGGATAGTTATGTGATCCAATTATGTTAGTATTGTTGAGAGGACTTGCACTAGTGAAAGTATGAACCCTAGGCCTTGTTTCCTAGCATTGCAATACCGTTTACGCTCATTTTTACCATTAGTTACCTTGCTGTTTTTATATTTTCAGATTACAAATACCTTTATCTACTATCCATATACCACTTGTTTCACCATCTCTTTGCCGAACTAGTGCACCTATACAATTTACCGTTGTATTGGGTGTGTTGGGGACACAAGAGACTCTTTGTTATTTGGTTGCAGGGTTGCTTGAGAGAGACCATCTTCATCCTACGCCTCCTACGGATTGATAAACCTTAGGTCATCCACTTGAGGGAAATTTGCTACTGTCCTACAAACCTCTGCACTTGGAGGCCCAACAACGTCTACAAGAAGAAGGTTGTGTAGTAGACATCAGTACTCGAGAGATGAAAAAGTATCGACCCATAGTCTTTGAGCAAACTCCCTTCACACGGTGGAGGTGTACCTCCACATACCAAAGTTCAACTCCCTTTTCCATGAAAGGATAACCCCTGTAGACTGCATCTCCCTCAAGATTAATATGCTTCATCATGTCCTTCAAGATCTTCGGGTAATCCTGATTACTGGTCAGGGTCATGATCGTTTCTGGGCCCTTTAGAAAAGACTCGTAAAGGTTGTCATTTGCAGGTATAAGATAGAAGGGGTACTCAGGATAATGTATCTATTTCCTTGGGTGAAATGTAGTTATGTTTTCTGGGAAAGGTTTGGGGTCAGCTTCTCCATGGGTTCAAGGTTTTAGTCTGGGCGAGATAGCGAGAGAGGTACTCACAATCAACAAACAACTCATAACATTTCATATGATATTCCAAACACCTCAACTTTTATTGCTTCATGAGCTATTACAATTTCCATTTCACAACTGAACTCAACATCCCCAATGAAAATACAAGTGCATTCCAACTTTATTACATGCTTTATTCCAATATCAAGATCTCAACTACTCTGCTCAAGCTCTCCTCGAGTCTGAACATTCTCTGGCAAAATGTCCTACTCCTTTGCAGCATAAACAAATGACTTCAGACAAATCCAGGGGCTTCCTGGTGGTTATCTTGGCTCCTTGGGTTCTTAGCTTCCTTGCTGGGCATTTGCTAGCGTAATGACCTAAATCCTTGCACCCGTAACAAGCGATTTGACTCAGGTTCTTTTCTGCAGAAATTGGGTTCTTCTGGGGATACATGCTCTTTCTCTTCCTCGACTTCTTCGTTCCGATCAGTTCCTCTATCTCTTGTCGATCAAACTCCACTTCTTCCGTCGGGAAGTTTCCCAGATACTCTTAGCTTTCCTTCATGCAATACTATGAAAAATGTCCTTCTTCTCCACATGAATAGCAAGCATTGGAGTAAAATATGTTTAGGTTTTCTCCATCAGGGTCGTTAACATCTTCTTTCATCACCGGTTTTCTTAAACTTTCCCCGAGGGCTTCTTTCACTGCTTCCTTATGCTGCTTGGTAATTTCTTGTACCTTGGGGTAAATATGACACTAGGCAGGGTAGTGCGTAGTTCCTTCACACAAGAAACAAGTAACCTGCCTAGTTGGGCATTCTTCAACTCGGTGATTTGCTTCACAATGAGGGCATCCATCCTTGTGTTCTTAATGGGTATGTCCTATCTCACCACAAATCTTGCATGCACAAGGTTTCTTCATTTTATTGCCATATGGCTTCTGAATAAGACGAGACCTCACTAGAGTCATCTTGAATTCCTCCCAAGTTTTTGCTCCGTTACATCCTTGTATGGCCTGATGCATTTTCCACCAAGTTGCAGCATTTTTGTAAAGTACTAAAGAGCGTATTGAACCTCATACTTCCTTGCAACCAAATTGCTCCTGAAGTGATTCTCCATGTTTTGAATCCATAGCTCTGCCTCCAACTGAGTGATCGGTTCAGAGAATACAAGTCCATCTTCATTCTTCATCTATTGGGTCCAAGGGTTTTCTGGTGAGATACGAGAGAGGGATAGAGAGAGATACACACAATACAAACAATATAGTTTTGAAAATAAGTTTTATTTGTTGTTGTCGGAAAACACACACCAAATATGACAGCTCACAAATCATCGCATCTAACGTGAATATACAACAAGGGTTTGGTCTTCTAAAGGTCATATAAATCTTGGAATTTGTCGGTGTCTTCAAATTCTTCAATTCTTCAAAGGCTTCAACTGTTGTAGCTTCAATTCTTCCAGTGTATGGTGAAGTCTGATATCTTGCCCTTCTCGGAGGGGTCTCATCAATTGATCCTCTGTGTGGTCAAAGGGGAAAAGAGTATTGTCTAAATATTTGAGGTAAAAGGAAAGATTTGATAAAGCTCGGAAAAGAAGAGAGGTAAAGGATCTTTCTAAAAATAAAGTTTTAGAGAAATCCTTTCCTAAGGGCTTTCTAGTTTCTAGGGTCACGTCCTACAGTCAACATGTGCTCTGATACCATCTTTGTAGCGACCCAACCTCAAATGGTCAAGCCTCTGTGTATCCGTACCATCCCTGGATCGGTATGCTGGCACACACAGTACATCAATGTATATATCAAAGTGCAATCACATGTATAAATAACGTAAAACTGATATATACCTCATAAGTCTCGGCGAAAACAAACATAAGGGTGTGGAGTCCATCAACGCCAACGGCAAGTTGAGTGTAGACTGTAACCCTACAACGTAACTCTTACTCGTCGTAGAAAATTCCAGCAACATAAGACGTTGCAGCCCTGTACGTCAGTACATTGAATGTACTGGCAAGTCACATCATAAGAATAATGAACCTATTGTACATGTAATTTGGCCGGTGGAAAGCTCTAAGTTTAGTTTTTGCATAAAGCTAGTTTTCCCCTAGAATAAAAGATATTATTCTACGACTACTGTATAGCATAGGATGAGTTGGCAAACCCAACTCAATCCATTCCCAAGGTTTCATTTAAAACCCAACTATTTAATTAAGAGTGATGAGATCTCCCAGCATTTCCACTACTAGATGCTCAAGTTGTCCGTAACCGGGGACACGGCTAATCGATTAGGTTTTAACACTCTGTAGAGGTTTGCGCACTTTTCCCCACAACAATCGATCACCTCCCTTGAAGTTCTCGCACTGCCTGGCATTTGAGAACAGGATGACCGAGACATAGTCTTTCGAAAGTATTCCCCCTTAAGCCACGGATAGGCCGGTACACCTACTCATTCTACATCTGTTAGCCCATCCCGGAAGGGGTCACACTAACTACTCAACTAAGCCAGAGCCCATATTGGCTTGTGGCTGCACACGTAAGCTTCTAGACATGAGAATATGATTGATCTCTTTGAGCCTGGGCGGCCGACCACTAGTGGTGCACCACCATGGATTAACCATGCATGCTCCCACTATACTTGGCCACCATTCAAACCAAATACCGCCCAGGTAGTTCATTTACAAGTCTTGGTCCTGATTACTACTTTGTCACTCATGTCTCACCATGAACACTTCCCATTCCACGTCTACATTTGCGAGGCAGAAATAAACTTCCACAGTGGTGACAAGGTTGTATAGATCAGACCTACCTCAAATGAACTACTAGGTAACGGCATAGCCATCTGGCAACAATAAATCCTACCATGCAATCCTACCACAAAAGGACTAAGTGCATAATATAAACATAGGTAATTGGAAGAATGGTCAAATGTGAACTTGCCTGGTAATAGTTGATGAAGATTATATCGCTCTCAGAAATTTACTTAATAGAGCTATTCATCACTCTCCGATGAAAATCTATAAGGTCAAACATTGCATTCACATAAGCAATCATTTCAGAGAACCAAATAACACGCAACATGAAAAGACTCAGAAAATCCAAATGAACACACAACACACTTAACTATCAAAAGAAAATACTAAGTGCAAAACAACATAGGGCATGGGTGCCAAAAATTGTGACGTGGACCATAGTGCATACTAGGCATACGAGTAAAACTACTATGGACAGATCCTAATGTGTGAAAAATATCGCGGGATAGGTCCAAGTGATAGGATTTGGCAACGGTGACACGGTGCAAAAAGAATCACATCAATCGGAGCTACAGTTAGGAGATATGGCCAGTTGAAGTTTGAATTCAAACCTGAATAAATTCAAATTTGAAATTGGCCAAAAGTTTTCAAAGCTAGTTCTCTGGATAAAGCTATTTGAGACGAACATTTTGCCGCTGGTTTTGTCGAATTTGGACTTACGGTTAAAAAGTTGTGGCTATTCTAAGTTTAGGGACTAATCTGCTAATTACAGGGACTAAACAGTGAAGAAAACTATCGCAAACAGGCCCCTGACACGTGGCAAATTCCTACTGGTGCATACCCATTCGTTGCGGAGCTTAACCGGTGAACGGTCAACATATAAGAAAAACGGGCTACCGCGGCTAAACTAAGTGAACCGACCGGTTTAAAAATAAAACTGGTGGTTTTTTCGTATAACGGTTCACAAAAAAAACCTAGACTTAGAAAAGAATGAGGAGGCGGGGCGGCTCACAGAGGGCAACTGCGGCAGCGCCAGCGTTGGCCAGGACCTCGGCGTCGACGGGGCGGCTGTTCCAGCGGGCTTCGACGGCGGCGAAGTGGACGGAGGGGTGCGGCGTGGCGCGGGCGTCGCGGTGGTGGTGGCGAGGATCCTCGGGGCGTCCGGATGGGCGGCGCGAGGATGACGGAGCTCCGTGCTCCGGCAGGGCTCTCCATAGGTGGGGCGGCGGCTGCGGCGGCCCTCGACGGCAGGGAAGGAGGCGGCGGGGTCCGGCGTGTCGAGGGCATCCACGGAGTGGTGGTGCAGGGCGTCGGCAGCGTCCGGGCGGGAGGAGGAAGGGCGGCGGCTTCGGTGCTTGCTACCTCTTGAGCTTGCGTTGGATTTCCCCGAAGAGGAAAGGATGATGCAGCAGAGTAGTGTAAGTATTTCCCCTCAGTTTTTGAGAACCAAGGTATCAATCCAGTAGGAGGCCACGCTCAAGTCCCTCGGACCTGCACAAAATGATAGCTACTCACAACCAACGCGATTAGGGGTTGTCAATCCCTTCACTGTCACTTACGAGAGTGAGATCTGATAGATATAATATTTTTGGTATAGAGATGCAAAGTGAAAAGTAAAAGGCAAAGTAAAAAAGCAAAGCAAGATTAAAGTGATGGAGATTGATATGATGAGAATAGACCCGGGGGCCATAGGTTTCACTAGTGGCTTCTTTCAAGAGCATAAGTATTCTATGGTGAATGAACAAATTACTGTTGAGCAATTGATAGAATTGAGCATAGTTATGAGAATATCTAGGCATGATCATGTATATAGGCATCACGTCCGTGACAAGTAGACCGAAACGATTCTGCATCTACTACTATTACTCCACTCATCGACCGCTATCCAGCATGCATCTAGAGTATTAAGTTAAAAACAGAGTAACGCTTTAAGCAAGATGACATGATGTAGAGAGATAAATTCATGCAATATGAAATAAACCCCATCTTGTTATCCTCGATGGCAACGATACAATACGTGCCTTGCTGCCACTTCTGTCACCGGGAAAGGACACCGCAAGATCGAACCCAAAGCTAAGCACTTCTCCCATCACAAGAACTACCAATCTAGTTGGCCAAACCAAATGGATAATTCGAAGAGACTTGCAAAGATAACCAATCATACATAAAAGAATTCAGAGAAGATTCAAATATTATTCATAGATAGACTTGATCATAAACCCACAATTCATCGGTCTCAACAAACACACCGCAAAAAGAAGAAGATTACATCGAATAGATCTCCATGAGAGAGGGGGAGAACTTTGTATTGAGATCCAAAAAGAGAGAAGAAGCCATCTAGCTAATAACTATGCACCCGCAGGTCTGAGGTAAACTACTCACACTTCATCGGAGAGGCTATGATGATGTAGAAGCCCTCCGTGATGACGGCCCTCTCCGGCCGAGCTCCGAAACAGGCCCCAAGATGGGATCTCATGGATACAGAAAGTTGCGGCAGTGGAATTAGGTTTTTGGCTCTGTCTCTGTTCATTTGGGGGTACGTAGGTATATATAGGAGGAAGAAGTACGTCGGTGGAGCTTCGGTGGGCCCACGAGGGTGGGGGCGCGCCTGGGGGTGTAGGGCGTGCCCCCCTACCTCGTGACCACCTCGAAGCTTCCTTTGCGTAGGGTCCAAGTCTCCTGGGTCATATTCGGGAAGAAAATCACGTTCCAGAAAGGTTTATTCCGTTTGATATTCCGTTTCTTCGAAACACTGAAATAGGCAAAAAAAACAGCAATTCTGGGTTGGGCCTCCGGTTAATAGGTTAGTCCCAAAAATAATATAAAAGTGGAAAATAAAGCCCAATATAGTCCAAAACAGTAGATAATATAGCATGGAGCAATCAAAAATTATAGATACGTTGGAGATGTATCAGGCATCCCCAAGCTTAATTCCTGCTCGTCCTCGAGTAGGTAAATGATAAAAAGAGAATTTTTGATGCGGAGTGCTACTTGGCATAATTTCAATGCAAATCTTCTTAATTGTGATATGAATATTCAGATTCGAAAGATTCAAACAAAAGTTTATATTGACATAAAAATAATAATACTTCAAGCATACTAACAAAGCAATTATGTCTTCTCAAAATAACATGGCCAAAGAAAGTTATCCCTACAAAATCATATAGTCTGGCTATGCTCTATCTTCACCACACAAAGTATTTAAATCATGCACAACCCCGATGACAAGCCAAGCAATTGTTTCATACTCTAACTTTTTCAAAACTTTTTCAATCTTCACGCAATACATGAGCGTGAGCCATGGATATAGCACTATATGTGGAATAGAATGGTGGTTGTGGAGAAGACAAAAAGAGGGGAAGATAGTCTCACATCAACTAGGCGTATCAATGGGCTATGGATATGCCCATCAATAAATATCAATGTGAGTGAGTAGGGATTGCCATGCAACGGATGCACTAGAGCTATAAGTATATGAAAGCTCATCAAAAGAAACTAAGTGGGTGTGCATCCAACTTGCCTGCTCACGAAGACCTAGGGCATTTTGAGGAAGCCCATCATTGGAATATACAAGCCAAGTTCTATAATGTAAAACTCCCACTAGTATATGAAAGTGACATAATGAGAGACTCTCTATCATGAAGATCATGGTGCTACTTTGAAGCACAAGTGTGGTAAAAGGATAGTAACATTGTCCCTTCTCTCTTTTTCTCTCGTTTTTTTTATTTTGGGCCTTTTCTCTCTCTTTTTTATGGCCTCTTTTCTTCTTTTTTTTCTTTTTTTATTTTTCGTCCGGAGTCTCGTCCCGACTTATGGGGGAATCATAGTCTCCATCATTCTTTCCTCACTTGGGACAATGCTCTAAAAATGATGATCATCACACTTTTATTTTTCTTACAACTCAACAACTCGATAGTTAGAACAAAATATGACTCTATATGAATGCCTCCGGCGGTGTACCGGGATATGCAATGAATCAAGAGTGACATGTATGAAAGAATTATGAACGGTGGCTTTGCCACAAATACGATGTCAACTACATGATCATGCTAGCAATATGACAATGATGGAGCGTGCCATAATAAACGGAACGGTGGAAAGTTGCATGGCAATATATCTCGGAATGGCTATGGAAATGCCATGATAGGTAGGTATGGTGGCTGTTTTGAGGAAGGTATATTGTAGGTGTATGATACCGGCGAAAAGTGCGCGGTATTAGAGAGGCTAGCAATGGTGGAAGGATGGGAAAAAGTGCATATAATCCATTGACTCAACATTAGCCATAAAGAACTCATATACTTATTGCAAAAATCTAGAAGTTATCAAAGCAAAGTATTACGCGCATGCTCCTAGGGGGATAGATTGGTAGGAAAAGACCATCGCTCGTCCCCGACCGCCACTCATAAGGAGGACAATCAATAAATAAATCATGCTCCGACTTCATCACATAACGGTTCACCATACGTGCATGCTATGGGAATCACAAACTTTAACACAAGTATTCTTTCAATTCACAACTACTCAACTAGCATGACTCTCATATTATCACCTCCATATCTCAAAACAATTATCATGCTTCAATCTTTTCTTAGTATTCAATGCACTCAAAAGAAAGTTTCACAAATCTTGAATACCAAGCATATTATTATTAAGCAAATTACCATGCTATTAAGAGACTCCCAAAATAATTTAAGTGAAGCATGAGAGATCAATAGTTTCTTTAAAACAAATCCACCACCGTGCTCTTAAAAGATCTAAGTGAAGAACATAGAGCAAAGTTATAACGCTCAAAAGATATAAGTGAAGCACATAGAGCAAAACTACATAGCTCAAAAGATATAAGTGAAGCACATAGAGTATTCTATCAAATTTTAATTCATGTATTACTCTCTCAAAAGGTGTGTACAGCAAGGATGATTGTGGCACACTAAAACACAAAGACATAAATAATACAAGACGCTCCAAGCAAAGCACATATCATGCTGGTGAATAAAAATATAGCTCCAAGTAAATTACCGAAGGAAGTGCACGAAAGAGGGGATGCCTTCCGGGGCATCCCCAAGCTTTGACTTTTTGGTGTCCTTGGATTATCTTGGGAGTGACATTGGCATCCCCAATCTTAGGCTCTTGCCACTCCTTGTTCCATAATCCATCAAAAGAATTCACCCAAAACTTGAAAACTTCACAACACAAAACTCAATAGAAATCTCGTGAGCTCCGTTAGAGAAAGAAAACAAAAGACCACTTCAAGGTACTGTAATGAACTAATTATTTATTTATATTGGTGTTAAACCTACTGTATTCCAACTTCTATATGAATTATAAACTATTTTACTAGCCATAGATTCATCAAAATAAGCAAACAACACACCAAAAACAGAATCTGTCAAAAACAGAATAGTCTGTAGTAATCTGTAACTAACGCAAACTTCTGGAACCCCAAAAATCTAAAATAAATTGTTGTACGTGAGGAATTTATCTATTAATCATCTGCAAAAAGAATTAACTAAATATCACTCTCCAAATAAAAATGACAGCAGTTCTCGTGAGCGCTAAAGTTTCTGTTTTTTACAGCAAGTTCAACAAGACTTTCCCCAAGTCTTCCCAACGGTTCTACTTGGCACAAACACTAATTAAACACAAAAAACACAACCAAAACAGAGGCTAAATAAATTATTTATTACTAAACAGGAGCAAAAATCAAGGAATAAAAATAAAATTGGGTTGCCTCCCAACAAGCGCTATCGTTTAACGCCCCTAGCTAGGCATAAAAGCGAGGATAGATCTAGATATTGCCATCTTTGGTAGGCAATCCATAAGTGGCTCTCATGATAGTTTCATATGGCAATTTTATTTTCTTTCTTGGAAAGTGTTTCATGCCCTTTTTTAATGGAAATTTAAATCTAATATTCCCTTCCTTCATATCAATAATCGCACCAACCGTTTTAGGGAAAGGTCTACCAAGAATAATAGGGCAAGAAGGATTGCAGTCTATATCGAGAACAATGAAATCTATGGGCACATAATTCCTATTTGCAACAATAAGAACATCATTAATCCTTCCCATAGGTTTCTTAATAGTAGAATCCACAAGATGCAAGTTTAGAGAGCAATCATCAAAATCGTGGAAATCTAGCAAATCACACAAAGTTTTGGGGATAGTGGAGACACTAGCACCCAAATCACACAAAGCATAAAACTCATGGTCTTTAATTTTAATTTTAATAGTTGGTTCCCACTCATAATAGAGTTTTCTAGGGATAGAAACTTTCAACTCAAGTTTTTCTTCATAAGATTGCATCAAGGCATCAACAATATGTTCGGTGAAGGCCTTCTTTTGACTATAAGCATGTGGAGAATTTAGCACGGATTGCAACAAGGAAATACAATCAATTAAAGAACAACTTTCATAATTAAATTCCTTGAAATCCAATATAGTGGGTTTAGCAACATCTAGATTTTTATTTCTTTCAATCCCACTTTCATCAATTTCATCATAAAGATCTAAATACTCCAAATTTTTAGAAGGCCTTCTAGGTAAAGGAAGATCATATTCAGTTTCATAAAGATTCATATTGAAAAACAAAGATTTGATAGGAGACACATCAATAACTTTTAGATCTTCATCTTGATTTTCATAGGAATTGGAAGAACACGCTTTAATAAAGGCATCTTTGGAAGCACGCATCCTAGCGGTTCTTTCCTTGCACTTATCAATGGAAATTCTCATGGCTTTGAGAGACTCATTGATATCATGCTTAGGAGGAATAGATCTAAGCTTTAAAGAATCAACCTCAAGATAAATTCTATCAACGTTCCTAGCCAAATCATCAACTTTAAGCAATTTCTCTTCAAGCAAAGCATTAAAATTCTTTTGTGAATTCATAAACTCTTCAACACTATTCTCAAATTCAGAGGGAATCTTATTATAATTTCCATAAGATTTGTTGTAGGAATTCCCATAATTATTAGACGGATTACTAGAATATGGCCTAGGATTAAAATTCCCTCTATAAGAGTTGTTACCAAAATTATTCCTACCAACAAAATTCACATCCATAGATTCATTGTTATTCTCAATCAAAGTAGACAAAGGCATATCATTAGGATCAGAAGAAACACTCTTAGTAGCAAATAATTTCATAAGTTCATCCATCTTTCCACTCAAAACATTGATTTCTTCTATCACATGCACTTTCTATTAGAAGATCTTTCAGTATGCCATTGAGAATAATTAACCATAATATTATCTAGGAGTTTAGTAGAATCTCCTAAAGTGATTTCCATAAAAGTGCCTCCCGCGGCCGAATCTAAAAGATTTCTAGAAGCAAAATTCAATCCGGCATAATATTTTTTGTATAATAGCCCACAAATTCAAACCATGAGTAGGGCAATTATGTGTCGTTAATTTCATTATCTCCCAAGCTTGTGCAACATGTTCATGATCAAGTTGCTTAAAGTTCATAGTATCATTTCTAAGAGAGATGATCTTAGCGGGAGGGAAATACTTAGAGATAAAAGCATCTTTGCACTTGTTCCAAGAATCAATACTATTTTTAAGCAAAGACGAAAACCAAGCTTTAGCACGATCTCTAAGCGAAAAAGGAAATAGCTTCAATTTAACGACATCCTTATCGACATCTTTTTTCTTTTGCATATCACATAAATCAACGAAGCTATTCAGATGAGTAGCTGCATCTTCACTAGGAAGGCCGGCGAATTGATCTTTCATAACAAGATTCAACAAAGCAATATTGATTTCACAAGATTCAGTATTGGCAAGAGGAGCAATCGGAGTGCTAAGAAAATCATTATTATTGGTATTGGTGAAGTCACACAATTTGGTAGTATCTTGAGCCATCGCGACAAACAAGCAATCCAACACACGGGCAAACAAAAAGGCAAGCGAGAAAAAGGCAAACGGAAAAGAGAGGTGGAGAAGGAGAAGGAGATTGGGAAAGAGAGGGCGAATAAAACGGCAAGGGTGAAGTGGGGGAGAGGAAAATGAGAGGCAAATGGCAAATAATGTAATGCGAGAGATAGGGATTGTGATGGGTACTTGGTATGTTGACTTTTTGCGTAGACTCCCTGGCAACGGCGCCAGAAATTCTTCTTGCTACCTCTTGAGCTTGCGTTGGATTTCCCCGAAGAGGAAAGGATGATGCAGTAGAGTAGCGTAAGTATTTCCCTCAGTTTTTGAGAACCAAGGTATCAATCCAGTAGGAGGCCACGCTCAATTCCCTCGTACCTGCACAAAATGATAGCTACTCGCAACCAGCACGATTAGGGGTTGTCAATCCCTTCATGATCACTTACGAGAGTGAGATCTGATATATATAATATTTTTGGTATTTTTGGTATAGAGATGCAAAGTGAAAAGTAAAAGGCAAAGTAAAAAAGCAAAGCAAGATTAAAGTGATGGAGATTGATATGATGAGAATAGACCCGGGGGCCATAGGTTTCACTAGTGGCTTCTCTCAAGAGCATAAGTATTCTACGGTGGGTGAACAAATTACTGTTGAGCAATTGACAGAATTGAGCATAGTTATGAGAATATCTAGGCATGATCATGTATATAGGCATCACGTCCGTGACAAGTAGACCGAAACGATTCTGCATCTACTACTATTACTCCACTCATCGACCGCTATCCAGCATGCATCTAGAGTATTAAGTTAAAAACAGAGTAACGCTTTAAGCAAGATGACATGATGTAGAGAGATAAATTCATGCAATATGAAATAAACCCCATCTTGTTATCCTCGATGGCAACGATACAATACGTGCCTTGCTGCCACTTCTGTCACTGGGAAAGGACACCGCAAGATCGAACCCAAAGCTAAGCACTTCTCCCATCACAAGAACTACCAATCTAGATGGCCAAACCAAACGGATAATTCGAAGAGACTTGCAAAGATAACCAATCATACATAAAAGAATTCAGAGAAGATTCAAATATTATTCATAGATAGACTTGATCATAAACCCACAATTCATCGGTCTCAACAAACATACCGCAAAAAGAAGAAGATTACATCGAATAGATCTCCACGAGAGAGGGGGAGAACTTTGTATTGAGATCCAAAAAGAGAGAAGAAGTCATCTAGCTAATAACTATGGACCCGAAGGTCTGAGGTAAACTACTCACACTTCATCGGACAGGCTATGATGATGTAGAAGCCCTCCGTGATGACGTCCCTCTCCGGCGGAGCTCCGGAACAGGCCCCAAGATGGGATCTCGTGGATACAGAAAGTTGCGGTGGTGGAATTAGGTTTTTGGCTCCGTCTCTGTTCGTTTGGGGGTACGTAGGTATATATAGGAGGAAGAAGTACGTCGGTGGAGCTTCGGTGGGCCCACGAGGGTGGGGGCGCACCTGGGGGTATAGGGCGCACCCCCTACCTCATGACCACCTCGAAGCTTCCTTGGCGTAGGGTCCAAGTCTCCTGGGTCATATTCGGGAAGAAAATCACGTTCCAGAAAGGTTTATTCCATTTGGACTCCGTTTGATATTCCATTTCTTCAAAACACTGAAATAGGCAAAAAAACAGCAATTCTGGGTTGGGCCTCCGGTTAATAGGTTAGTCCCAAAAATAATGTAAAAGTGGAAAATAAAGCCCAATATAGTCCAAAACAGTAGCTAATATAGCATGGAGCAATCAAAAATTATAGATACGTTGGAGACGTTTCTGTGCTCCGA
This sequence comes from Triticum aestivum, assembly GCF_018294505.1. NCBI lineage: Eukaryota > Viridiplantae > Streptophyta > Magnoliopsida > Poales > Poaceae > Triticum > Triticum aestivum. Next base: position 535,574,229 of record NC_057794.1, read on the forward strand.
CGAGGGCACGCGTCGTCGGGGCGGCTTCTCCGGGCGACCTAGGCGACAAGAAAAACATCACAAAGACGCGGAGGAGCACGGGGGTCCGGATGAGCACGGAGATAGGGATCGAAAGGGTTCACCGGTGATGAATTCGTCCAGTGAGGAGCTCGGCTCCGGCGAGATGCAAAACGACGAGGAGGCGGCTACAAGCGGCGTGGGTAGATGCGAGACGGAAGGATCGACAGAGGGGAGTCGGGGGCATTTATAGGCGCAGTCTGGTGCTCCGGTGGTGAGGGGATGAGCTCTATCCCGAGCGGAGCGGCCGGCAGTTGCGGGCGGCACACGCGCGAGCTCGTTCCGAGCGGCGCGACGGGAGGTTGGGGGCGACCTGGGGATGGGCCCCGCTAGTCAGCGGCAGCGGCGGGAGGCGAGCGAGCGAAGAGGGGCGCGGCCGAGCGATGCGAGTAGCGCTCGGGCGCTGGGCTAGCCTGGCCAAAACTGGCCATGGGCCAGTTGGCTGCGCTCCTGGGCCGAAGTGGCCTCGGTCCAGGTAGTGTGCGTGTGTTTTTTGTTTTTTTTGCAGAAACAAAAACTTCAACATAGGAAAAATAACTAAAATATTTACGTAGGAATATTATATACTGAAATGTTTAGAAAAATACCCCAAATAAGATGAACTATTTTTCAAGTTCAACTAAATTCCATAAAAATTCATAAAAGTCAAACAGTGCTACTGTTGCATTTAAAATCAATAAAAATCATTTTTTAAATAGCAAAATGATTTCAAATTTATTTTCTCCTAATTTTCCATTGAAGGGAATCATTTTACCCTTATTTCCATTTATTTATTTTTAGGAGAAAAATAATTTGAACTAAAACTAAATAACTTCCAAGAGGATTTGAATTTGGAATTTGAAACAACTTCAATTGGAAAATGAGTTTCAAATAACTTCAAAGTGACTTCCAATTTATTTCTTTGAAACTCCCAACACTCTTTCTTCAATTTTGAAGAAGTCAATTTATCTTCCCTCATGAACTCATTGAGTTGCTTAAAGTTTCTATATTTGAATATCTCAAATGGAATTCAAATCATTTCAAACCCCTCTTCATTTCTTTAAATGGAAGAAGTCATATTATCTTCGCTCTAGGGTTTTGTGATGAAATGAATTTGAATTCATGGAGATCAAAATGGAAGATGAAAGTTTCGGGAAAGTCCTTTTATTCCCTCTCATTCAACTTTCAAAAAGTTTTCAATTTCCAAACATTTTCACACAATCAATCACACAAAAATCAAACAAACAATCATAATAATTTATTTAATATAACATTCCAAAATTTAGAATTTTGGGATGTTACACTAGCACCCAAATCACATAAAGTATAGCATTCATGATCTTTGATCTTAATTTTAATAGTAGGTTCCCACTCATCATAAAGTTTTCTAGGGATAGAAACTTCTATTCAAGTTTTTCTTCATAATATTGCATTAAAGCATCAACGATATGTTTAGTAAAAGCCTTATTTTGATCATAAGCATGAGGAGAATTTAACACGGATTGCAACAAGGAAATACAATCTATCAAAGAGAAATTATCATAATTAAATTCCTTGAAATCCAAAATGGTGGGTTCATTGCTATGTAAAGTTTTGACCTCTTTAATCCCACTTTTATTAGTTTTAACTTCAAGATCTAAAAACTCTGAATCATTGGGACGCCCTTTAACTAAAGTTGACTCATCTCCAGTCCCATCTTTACCAAGATTCATATTGGAAAACAAAGATTTGATAGGAGACAACATCAATCACTTTTAGATCTTCATTATTATTATTATGTAGTTCCTCCGGTTTAGGGGCCATCTTATTAACTAAGGTGGCTTGCTTATCCGAAATTTGACCCACTAAATTTTCAAGATGAGCAAACTGAGATTTCAAACTAGACATATCATCGAGCTCTTTATTCATGTACTCCATAAAGCCTTTCTGTCTTTAAGCTCATTTCTGAAGAAGTTATTATGCTCAAATTGCAAAGACATAAAGCTTCTAACGTTATTCTCAATTTCTTCCAACCTTCTAAGGTGACGATCAACGCTTTTAGGCAAGGCCATCAGGGTAAACAGGCACACAAGAGGCAAACGAAAGTAGGCGAACGAAAAAGGGGCAAATAAAATGGCAAAGGTGAAGTGGGGGAGAGGAAAACGAGAGGCAAATGGCAAATAATGTAACGTGAGGGAGAAGAGTTTGTGATGGGTACTTGGTATGTCTTGCCTTGAGCGTAGATCTCCCCGGTGACGGCGCCAGAAATCCTTCTTGTTACCTCTTGCAGATGCATTGGTTTTCCCTTGAAGAGGAAAGGGTGATGTAGCAAAGTAGCATAAGTATTTCCCTCAGTTTTTGAGAACCAAGGTATCAATCCAGTAGGAGACTACACGCAAGTCGCCTAGTACCTGCACAAACAATCAAGAACCTCACAACCAATGCGATAAAGGGGTTGTCAATCCCTTCACGATCACTTACGAAAGTGAGATCTGATAAAGATAATAAGATAAATATTTTTGGTATTTTTGTTGTATAGATTGAAAAGTAAAGATTGCGAAATAAAATAAATAGTAAACTAGAATTATAGATCGGAAACTTATATGATATAAAATAGACCAGGGGGCCATAGGTATCACTAGTGGCTTCTCTCATGATAGCATGTATTATGGTGGGTGAACAAATTACTGCCGAGCAATTGATAGAAGAGCACATAGTTATGAGAATATCTAGGCACGATTATGAAATATAGGCATCATGTCCGTGTTAAGTAGACCGAAACGATTCTGCATCTACTACTATTACTCCACACATCGACCGCTATCCAGCATGCATCTAGAGTATTAAGTTCATAAGAACAGAGTAATGCTTTAGGCAAGATGACATGATGTAGAGGGATAAACTCAAGCACTATGATATAAACCCCGTCTTTTTATCCTCGATGGCAACAATACAATACGTGCCTTGTTGCCTCTACTGTCACTGGGAAAGGACACCACAAGATTGAACCCAAAGCTAAGCACTTCTCCCATTGCAAGAAAGATCAATCTAGTAGGCCAAACGAAACCGATAATTCGAAGAGACTTGCAAAGATATCAAATCATGCATATAAGAATTCAGAGAAGAACCAAATATTGTTCATAGATAAACTTGATTATAAATCCACAATTCATCAGATCTCGGCAAACACACCGCAAAAGAATATTGCATCGAATAGATCTCCAAGAACATCGAGGAGAACTTTGTATTGAGAACCAAAGAGAGAGAAGAAGCCATCTAGCTAATAACTATGGACCCGAAGGTCTGTGGTAAACTACTCACACATCATTGAAGAGGCTATGGTGTTGATGTAGAAGCCCTCCGTGATCGAATCCCCCTCCGACAGATCGCCGGAAAAGGTCCCCAGATGGGATCTCACGGGTACAGAAGGTTGCGGCGGTGGAAAAGTGGTTGCGTGGCTCCCCTGGATGTTTTTAGGGTATAAGAGTATATATAGATGAAAGAAGTACGTCGGTGGAGCTACGAGGGGCCCAGGAGGGTGGGGGCGCGCCTACCCCCTGGGCGCGCCGTCCTACCTCGTGGCCGCCTTGTTGTGTCTCTGACTTCCACTCCAAGTCTCCTGGATTGCATTTGTTCCAAGAAAGATCTTCGTGAAGGTTTCATTCCGTTTGGATTCCATTTGATATTCCTTTTCTGCGAAACACTGAAATAGGCAAAAAAATAGAAACTAGCACTGGGTCTCCGGTTAATAGGTTAGTCCCAAAAATAATGTAAAAGAGTATATTAAAGCCCATTAAACATCCAAAACAGATAATATAATAGCATGGAACAATAAAAAATTATAGATACGTTGGAGACGTATCATGGCACTAGATGCACTTACAAGAAACTGTTACAACACGTATGAACTCCTTATATAGGGCCCCATTATGCTCGATTGTAACATATGGAGAGCATGGACAAGTTCGTTAGAATAAGATGTACATACTTTGACTCGGGATCAAGAAAGAAAGGATAGGAAACCTCGAGCAACCGAGGAGGGTATGGAGCTTGTTCACTCGTTGGAAGAAACTGTTACAACACGTATGAACTTATGTTGCTTGATGTTGGCTTACCAATCAGATCCATAGTAATCTATGGCAAAGAGCTCTTTGGATGATCTAGTCTACTTTTTGTCCCTTCTCGACTGTTGTCCTTACTATGGATAAATTGGAACGCCTTGGTTCTGTTCATTCATGCCCTTCTCTTCAGGCCGTAATGCTTCTGAATTGTTTCTCTGCCCCTTTGGTGATGCCTCTGACTCTCATGCGTCCTATTTGATTATTTAGAACTTCGATGTCTCAACTCATGGACCTATATATCTTCTTATTTTTAAGAGATAGGCTTTGTTATTCTCATGGATTGCATATTTTTGTTTATCCCATTGAATATTTCAGCCAGTCCATATACTAATCTATCTTTATGAGGAAAACCCTTCATCTAACCTCTGAGCTATCGTGCGAATTGTAAGAGCATTTACAATGGTTGATAATATAGTCATGTAATTTAGAGATGACAAAAAAACATGTCTACAATGGGTCATTTCTTAGCGTTATCTTTAATAACTAGCTATTCTTAAAAACGTGGTGAGACATATTGTGCTAAGAGATCATCTCTTGTCTTCTCTTAAATAAGAGAAGAAAGAGAAGACAAACTTTTCCTTATGAATTCTCTCTCCTCCACCTCATCAATTATCCTACGTGGCACTCCTAAGAGCATCTCCAGCCGCGCCCCCAACAGGCCCCCCAGGACGACTTTTTCGCGTCAGCGCCGAAAAAAACCCCAGTCGCACCCCAAGACGCCGAAATCCGCCAGCTCGACCCGTTTTGGGCACGGTGATCCCAGGCCGAACCCAACGCACTGGGGGCGCTCGGGGGCTCCGACGGAAGGGGAAAACACACCTGGGCCATACTGTCAGGCGGAAAGTCAAGGCAATCATCCAGATTTGCCCCCCCCACCCCCGCGCGCTCGGCCACTGCTACCTCTTGAGCACTGCGTTGGTTTTCCCTTAAAGAGGAAAGGGTGATGCAGCAAAGTAGTGTAAGTATTTCCCTCAGTTTTTGAGAACCAAGGTATCAATCCAGTAGGAGGCCACACGCAAGTCCCTCGTACCTACACAAACAAATAAGAACCTCGCAACCAACGCGATAAAGGGGTTGTCAATCCCTTCACGGTCACTTACGAGAGTGAGATCTGATAGAGATAATAATGATACGATAAATATTTTTGGTATTTTTATGATATAGATTGAAAGTAAAGGTTGCAAAGTAAAATAGATTGGAAACTTATATGATGGAAGATAGACCCGGGGCCCATAAGTTTCACTAGTGGCTTCTCTCAAGATAGCATATGTATTACGGTGGGTGAACGAATTATTGTCGAGCAATTGATAGAAAAGCAAATAATTATGAGAATATCTAGCCATGATCATGTATATAGGCATCACGGCTGTGACAAGTAGACCGACTCCTGCCTGCATCTACTACTATTACTCCACACATCGACCTCTATCCAGCATGCATCTAGAGTATTAAGTTCATAAGAACAGAGTAACGCATTAGGTAAGATGACATGATGTAGAGGGATAAACTCAAGCAATATGATATAAGCCCCATCTTTTCATCCTCGATGGCAACAATACAATACGTGTCATTTCCCTTTCTGTCACTGGGATCGAGCACCGAAAGATTGAACCCAAAGCTAAGCACTTCTCCCATTGCAAGAAAGATCAATCTAGTAGACCAAACCAAACTGATAATTCGAAGAGACTTGCAACGATAACCATTCATGCATAAAAGATTTCAGAGAAGAATCAAATATTGTTCATAGATAGACTTGATCATAAATCCACAATTCATCGGATCTCGACAAACACACCGCAAAAGGAGTTACATCGAATAGATCTCCAAGAAGATCAAGGAGAACTTTGTATTGAGATCCAAAGAGAGAGAAGAAGCCATCTAGCTAATAACTATGGACCCGAAGGTCTGAAGTAAACTACTCACACATCATCGGAGGGGCCATGGAGTTGATGTAGAGGCCCTCCATGATTGATGCCCCCTCCGGCGGAGCTCCGGAAAAGGCCACAAGATGGGATCTCTTGGGTACAGAAGGTTGCGGCGGTGGAAATAGGGTTTCGTGGTGCTCCTGGATGTTTTCGGGGTATGTAAACATATATAGGAGGAAGAAGTAGGTCGGTTGAGCCACACGTTCGTTTCTTGACGTCCACTCCAAGTCCTCTGGATCACGTTTGTTCCAAAAATCACGCTCCCGAAGGTTTCATTCCATTTGGACTTTGTTTGATATTCATTTTCTGTGAAACACTGAAATAGGCAAAAAAACAGCAATTTGCACTGGGCCTTCGGTTAATAGGTTAGTCCCAAAAATAATATAAAAGTGTAAAATAAAGCGCATTAACATCCAAAACAGATAATATAATAGCATGGAACAATCAAAAATTATAGATAAGTTGGAGACGTATCAAGCATCCCCAAGCTTAATTCCTGCTCGTCATCGAGGAGGTAAATGATAAAAACAGAATTTTTGATGTGGAATGCTTTCTAGCATGTTCTTCAATGTATTTTTCTCTATTGTGGCATGAATGTTCAGATCCGAACGGTTCAAGATAAAAGTTTGTTGTTGACATAAAAATAGTAATACTCCAAGTATGCTAATCAAGCAATTATGTCTTATCAAAATACCATAGCCAAAGAAAACTTATCCCTACAAAATCATATAGTTTGGCCATGCTTTATTTTCGTCACACAAAATGCTCCCATCATGCACAACCCCGATGACAAGCCAAGCAATTGTTTCATACTTAGCCTTTTCAAACTCTTTCAACTTTTACGCAATATATGAGCGTGAGCCATGGACATAGCACTATGGGTGGAATAGAATATGATGATTGAGGTTGTGCAAGAAGACAAAAAGGGAGAAAGTTTCACATGGACGTGGCTAATCAATGGGCTATGGAGATGCCCACCAATTGATGTCAATGCAAGGAGTAGGTATTGCCATGCAACGGATGCACTAGAGCTATAAATATATGAAAGCTCATCAAAGAAACTAAGTGGGTGTCCATCCAACTTGCTTGCTCACGAAGACCTAGGCAATTTGAGGAAGCCCATCATTGGAATATACAAGCCAAGTTCTATAATGAAAAATTCCCACTGGTATATGAAAGTGACAAAATAAGAGACTCTCTATCATGAAGATCATGGTGCTACTTTGAAGCACAAGTGTGGAAAAAGGATAGTAACATTGTCCCTTCTCTCTTTTTCTCTCTTCTTTTCTTTTGTTTGGGCCTTCTTTTCTCTATTTTTATTTTTTTATTTATTATTTTTCGTCCAGAATCTCATCCCGACTTGTGGGGGAATCATGGTCTCCATCATCCTTTCCTCACATGGGACAATGCTCTAATGATGATCATCACACTTTTATTTACTTACAACTCAAAAATTACAACTCGATACTTAGAACAAAATATGACTCTATGTGAATGCCTCCGGCGGTGTATCGGGATTGCGATGAATCAAGAGTGACATGTATGAAAAATTAAGCATGGTGGCTTTGCCACAAATACGATGTCAACTACATGATCATGCAAAGCAATATGACAATGATAATGCGTGTCATAATAAATGGAACAGTGGAAAGTTGCATGGCAATATATCTCGGAATGGCTATGGAAATGCCATAATAGGTAGGTATGGTGGCTGTTTTGAGGAAGATATAAGGAGGCTTATGTGTGATAGAGTGTATCATATCACGGGGTTTGGATGCACCGGCAAAGTTTGCACCAACTCTCAAGGTGAGAAAGGGCAATGCACGATACCGAAGAGGCTAGCAATGATGGAAGGGTGAGAGTGCGTATAATCCATGGACTCAACATTAGTCATAAAGAACTCGCATACTTATTGCAAAAATCTACAAGTCATCAAAAACAAGCACTACACGCATGCTCCTAGGGGGATAGATTGGTAGAAAAAGACCATCCCTCGTCCCCGACCACCACTCATAAGGAAAGCAATCAAGGAACACCTCATGCTTCAAATTTGTCGCACAACGTTTACCATACATGCATGCTACGGGACTTGCCAACTTCAACACAAGTATTCATCAATTTCACAATTACTCAACCAACACACATTTAATATTACCACCTTTTTATCTCAAAACAACTATCAAGCATCCAACTTCTCTTAGCATTTAAAATTTATAACCAAAGTAAATTACCATGTGATACGTCCATTTTGCATCATGCTTTTATATCGATATTTATTGCATTATGGGCTGTTATTACACATTATGTCACAATACTTATGCTTATTCTCTCTTATTTTACAAGGTTTACATAAAGAGGGAGAATGCCGGCAGCTGGGATTCTGGGCTGGAAAAGGAGCAAATATTAGAGACCTATTCTGCACAGCTCCAAAAGTCCTGAAACTCCACGGAAATCATTTTCAAAATATATAAAAAACACTGAGCGCAAGAAGTTCACCAGGGGGGCACACCGTGCCCACGAGGGTGGGGGCGCGCCCCCCTACCTCGTGGGCCCCCTGGTGGCCCTCCGATGCCCATCTTCTGCTATATGGAGTCTTTCGATGAGGAAAAAATCATAAGCCATCTTTCCGGACGAGACTCCGCCGCCACGAGCCAGAACCTTGGCAGAACCAATCTAGGGCTCTAGCGAAGCTGTTCTGCTGGGGAAACTTCCCTCCGGGAGGGGGAAATCATCGCCATCGTCATCACCAACGATCCTCTCATCAGGAGAGGGTAATCTCCATCAACATCTTCACCAGCACCATATCCTCTCAAAACCCTAGTTCATCTCTTGTATCCAGTTCTTGTCTCTAAGTCCGGGGTTGGTACCTGTGGGTTGTTAGTAGTGTTAATCACTCCTTGTAGTTGATGCTAGTTGGTTTATTTGGTGGACAATCATATGTTCAGATCCTTTATGCATATTAATACCCCTCTGATTATGAACATGAATATGCTTTATGGGTAGTTACGTTTGTTCCTGAGGACATGGGAGAAGTCTTGTTATTAGTAGTCATGTGAATTTGGTATTCGTTCGATATTTTGATGAGATGTATGTTGTCTCTCCTCTAGTGGTGTTATGTGAACGTCGACTACATGACACTTCACCATTATTTGGGCCTAGAGGAAGGCATTGGGAAGTAATAAGTAGATGATGGGTTGCTAGAGTGACAGAAGCTTAAACCCTAGTTTATGCGTTGCTTCGTAAGGGGTTGATTTGGATCCATATGTTTCATGTTGTGGTTAGGTTTACCTTAATACTTTTGTTGTAGTTGCGGATGCTTGCAATAGAGGTTAACCATAAGTGGGATGCTTGTCCAAGTAACGACAACACCCAAGCACTGGTCCACCCACATACCAAATTATCAAAGTACCAAACGCGAATCATATGAACGTGATGAAAACTAGCTTGATGATATTCTCATGTGTCCTCGGGAGCACTTTACATCATATAAGAGCTTGTCCAGGCTTGTCCTTTGCTACAAAAAGGATTGGGCCACCTTGCTGCACTTTATTTAGTTTTGTTACTTGTTTCTTGTTACCAATTATCTTATCACAAAACTATCTGTTACCTATTATTTCAGTGCTTGCAGAGAATACGTTGCTGAAAACCGCTTATCATTTCCTTCTGCTCCTTGTTGGGTTCGACACTCTTACTTATCGAAAGGACTACGATAGATCCCCTACACTTGTGGGTCATCGCCATGTTGTTCTAAAGGACTCTCAAAATGATATAAGTGAAGCATGAGAGATCAATTATTTATATAAAATAGGACCACCGCCGTGCTCTAAAAGATATAAGCGAAGCACTAGAGAAAAAATTATCCAACTCAAAAGATATAAGTGAAGCACATAGAGTATTCTACTAAATTCCAATTCATGCGTGTCTCTCCCAAAAGGTGTGTACAGCAAGGATGATTGTGGTAAACTAAAAAGCAAAGACTCAAATCATACAAGACGCTCCAAGCAAAACACATATCATGTGGCGAATAAAAATATAGCTCCAAGTAAAGTTACCGATGGACGAAGATGAAAGAGGGGATGCCTTCCGGGGCATCCCCAAGCTTAGGCTTTTGGTTGTCCTTGGATTTTACCTTGGGGTGCCTTGGGCATCCCCAATCTTAGGCTCTTGCCACTCCTTGTTCCATAATCCATCAAATCTTTACCCAAAACTTGAAAACTTCACAACACAAAACTTAAAAGAAAATATTGTGAGCTCCGTTAGTAAAAGAAAACAAACCACCACTTCAAGGTACTGTAATGAAGTCATTCTTTATTTAGATTGGTGTTAAACCTACTGTATTCCAACTTTTCTATGGTTCATAAACTCTATTACTAGCCATAGATTCATCAAAATAAGCAATCAACACATGAAAAACAGAATCTGTCAAAAACAGAACAGTCTGTAGTAATCTGTAGGTTTCGAATACTTATGGAACCCCAAAAATTATAAAATAAATTTCTGGAAGTGAGGAATTTATCTATTAATCATCTGCAAAAATAATTAACTAAATAGCACTCTCTAGTAAAAAATGGCAGCAAATCTCGTGAGCGCTAAAGTTTCTGTTTTTTACAGCAAGATCGCAAAGACTTTCCTCAAGTCTTCCCAAAGGTTCTACTTGGCACAAACACTAATTAAAAGCATAAAACCACATATAAACAGAGGCTAGATGAATTATTTATTACTAAACAGAATCAAAAAGCAAGAAACAAAAATAAAATTGGGTTGCCTCCCAACAAGCGTTATCGTTTAACGCCCCTAGCTAGGCATTGATAATTTCAATGATGCTCACACGAAAGACAAGAATTGAAGCACAAAAGAGAGCATCATGAAACACGTGACAAACACATCTAAATCTAACATACTTCCTATGCATAAGCATATTATAGGCAAACAAATTATCAAGGCAAGCAAAAACTAGCATATGCAAGGAAGCGGAAAGAAACAATAGCAATCTCAACATAACGAGAGGTAATTTAGTAACATGAAAATTTCTACAACCATATTTTACTCTCTCATAATAATTACATGTAGGATCATAAGCAAATTCAACAATATAGCTGTCACAAAACATATTCTTAACAAGATCCACATGTATGCAAAGTTGACACTCTTCCAAAATAGTGGGATTAACATTAACTAAAGTTATGACCTCTCCAAACCCACTTTTATCAAAAACTTCATAAGATTGAACATTCTCCAAATATGTGGGATCTACAGTTGACACTCTTCCAAACCCACTTTCGATATTATTGCAAACATTATAATCAATCTCATGTTCATCATGGGGCTTAAATAAATTTTCAAGATCAAAAGAAGAATCACCCCAATCATGATCATTGCAACAAGTAGTAGACATAGCAAAACTAGCATCCCCAAGCTTAGGGTTTTGCATATTACAAGCACAATTGACATTAAGAGAATTTATAATAACATCACTACAATCATGCTTTTCATCGAAGGAACTATCAAGTATGGGTGCAATAGCAACGTTCTCATGTTTAACATAAGGAACTATAGCAAATTCATCTTCATAAATATTGGCATCATGGCCACAAGAATAGCAAGCATCAGGTTCATCAAGGGATATTTCAATCAAATCATCAGAATCATAATTACCTGTAGATTCATGCATATCATTATTTTCTTCCGAAGCAATGGTCATTCTTTCAATAAATTCTTTGACATAGACATTATGAGCATAGTTTTCATAGCAATATTTAAGTATGTCAAAATTTTCAGATTCGTAGAGAGTAATATCATACTTTTCAATCAAAGAAGCAACTTCATAAGCACCCTTAAAAGCACAGATTCTTCAATTTGTTCGATATCGTAGTAACTATAAACACCCTTTGCATAAGAAGATAAGATTTCATTATCATTAAACTCACATAGGCAGGGGAGGTGTTTTTAGGGTTCTTAGAGCAACAAGTAAGATCACAAATTTCACAAAGATTCCAAGCATAACATAGCAATCTGTTTATTTGATCCCATAAGAGTCTCCCTTTTTCAGACAGACGGTGACGCACAAAATGAGCATGCTCATTTAAAGATTTCCTATCAACTAGGCTAGTTGGGGTTTCAGAACGAGCACATAAGGATCGAAGATGATCCAAGTAGAACACTTTAAGTGGATACATATCAATAGATTTTTAGCAAGCAAAGATGCAAGCAAATATAAGGCACATGGAAACACAAAGAAAGGTACATACAGGAAGAAGGCGAACGGAAAAAGGGCGAATAAAACAGCAAGGGTGAAGTGGGGGAGAGGAAAACGAGAGGCAAATGGCAAATAATGTAACGCGAGGGATAAGAGTTTGTGATGGGTACTTGGTATGTCTTGACTTGTGCGTAGACTCCCCGGCAACGGCGCCAGAAATCCTTCTTGCTACCTCTTGAGCACTGCATTGGTTTTCCCTTGAAGAGGAAAGGGTGATGCAGCAAAGTAGCGTAAGTATTTCCCTCAATTTTTGGGAACCAAGGTATCAATCCAGTAGGAGGCCACACGCAAGTCCCACGTACCTACACAAACAAATAAGAACCTTGCAACTAACGTGATAAAGGGGTTGTCAATCCCTTCACGGTCACTTACGTGAGTGAGATCTGATAGAGATAATAATGATAAGATAAATATTTTTGGTATTTTTATGATATAGATTGAAAGTAAAGGTTGCAAAGTAAAATAGATTGGAAACTTATATGATGGAAGATAGACCCGGGGGGCATAGGTTTCACTAGTGGCTTCTCTCAAGATAGCATAAGTATTACGATGGGTAAACGAATTACTGTTGAGCAATTGATAGAAAAGTGAATAATTATGAGAATATCTAGGCATGATCATGTATATAGGCATCACGTCCGTGACAAGTAGACCGACTCCTGCCTGCATCTACTACTATTACTCCACACATCAACCGCTATCCAGCATGCATCTAGAGTATTAAGTTCATAAGAACAGAGTAACGCATTAGGTAAGATGACATGATGTAGAGGGATAAACTCAAGCAATATGATATAAACCCCATCTTTTTATCCTCGATGGCAACAATACAATACGTGTCGTTTCCCTTTCTGTCACTGGGATCGAGCACCGCAAGATTGAACCCAAAGCTAAGCACTTCTCCCATTGCAAGAAAGATCAATCTAGTAGGCCAAAACAAACTGATAATTCGAAGAGACTTGCAAAGATAACCAATCATGCATAAAAGATTTTAGAGAAGAATCAAATATTGTTCATAGATAGACTTGATCATAAACCCACAATTCATTGGATCTCCACAAACACACCGCAAAAAGAGTTACATTGAATAGATCTCTAAGAAGATCGAGGAGAACTTTGTATTGAGATCCAAAGAGAGAGAAGAAGCCATCTAGCTAATAACTATGGACCCGAAGGTTTGAAGTAAACTACTCACACATCATCGGAGGGGCCATGGAGTTGATGTAGAGGCCCTCCCTGATCGATGCCCCCTCCGGCGGAGCCCCGGAAAAGGCCCCAAGATGGGATCTCTTGGGTACAGAAGGTTGCGGCGGTGGAAATAGGGTTTCGTGGTGCTCCTGGATGTTTCCGGGGTACGTAAACATATATAGGAGGAAGAAGTAGGTCGGTTGAGCCACAAGGGGCCCAGAGGGGGGAGGGCGCGCCCAGGCGGGTAGGTGCGCCCCCTGCCTTGTGGACACCTCGTTCGTTTCTTGACGTCCACTCCAAGTCCTCTGGATCACGTTTGTTCCAAAAATCACGCTCCCGAAGGTTTCATTCCGTTTGGACTCCGTTTGATATTCCTTTTCTGCCAAACACTGAAATAGGCAAAAAAACAGCAATTTGCACTGGGCCTTGGGTTAATAGGTTAGTCCCAAAAATAATATAAAAGTGTAAAATAAAGCCCATTAACATCCACAAATAATATAATAGCATGGAACAATAAAAAATTATAGATACGTTGGAGACGTATCAGCCACCACCCCGCCGATCCCGACGCCGCCCAGCACCGCTAGATGGGCCATTCCCCCATCGGAAAAGATAGAAGGTTTCGCCGTGGCAACCTTCCACTACCTTCCGGGCAAGTTTTCCGGCGCTCCGGCCGCGTAGGGCGGTATACCGGTGGCTTTGCTCCCACCGCGCCCGCTAGGTGTTCGGCGATTTGTCTGCTCGGCGATGGACTCAGACGATGAGGAGGCGCTCGCGGCATTGCTGGAGGAGGAAGCCGATGCCGACGTCCACGACGAGGAGCATCTCATGGTCCTCGCCGCCCCCGCCAGCCTGCTCGCGAGCAATGAAAAGCCGTGGCCAGGCGGCTTCGCGTCGGGGCGGCTGAAAGCAAAGAACCGGCATTGTCTGGAAGGCTATTGCATGCTCTACTCTAACTACTTCGCCGACGCTCCATTGCATGGTGACAAAGTATTTCGGGACCGTTATCAGATGAGCCGAAAGCTTTTCCTCAAGATTGTGAATTCCATCCGGGAGTTCGACAGGTACTTCAAGTGCAAGAAGGATTGCACCAGCAAACTTGGATTCACCTCAATCCAGAAGTGCACGACGACGAGGATGCTTGCATACGAAGCTAACAGTGATTCACTCGGCGACTATGGGCGCATGGCGTTTGCAGGGCAGTGGTGGCAGTGTTTGGACCGCAATACTTGCAATCACCCAATGCTGAAGACACTGCTCGGATCCTAGCATAGAGTGCGGCAAGAGGATTTCCTAGGATGCTTAGAAGCATCGACTGCATGCATTGGAAATGGAAGAACTATCCATTTTCTTAGCAGGGGATGTACAAAGGCGGTTGCAATGTGGTACTTGAGGCAGTGGCCACATAGGACCTCTGGATTTGGCACTCCTCCTTTGGTATGCCAGGAACTCACAATGACATCAACGTGTTGCAGTGCTCCCATGTCTTTGCCAAGCTTTTTGAAGGTCATTATCCTCCGGTGAACTTCGAGGTCAATGGGTAGCACTACTGCAAGGGGTACTACCTAGCTGATGGCATCTATCCAAGATGGTCTACATTTGTGAAGACTATCTCAAACCCTGTGATAGGAGACAAGAACTCTCACTTTGCGAAGTTTCAGGAGGCTTGCAGGAAGGATGTCGAGCGGGCATTTGGTGTGCTCCAATCTCGATTTGCTATTGTCCGGTACCCTGCTCAACCTGGTCGAAAGATCAAATGTGGGACATCATGACTTGATGTGTGATGTCTACTACGCAACTTTATTCTTATAGACTCGTGTTGGACCTCCAAGCGCAGAGTTTTGTAGGACAGTAGCAATTTTCCCTCAAGTGGATGACCTAAGGTTTATCAATCCATGGGAGCTGTAGGATGAAGATGGTCCCTCTCGAACAACCCTGCAACCAAATACAAGAAATCTCTTGTGTCCCCAACACACCCAATACAATGGCAAATTGTATAGGTGCATTAGTTAGGCGAAGAGATGGTGATAAAAGTGTAATATTGATGGTAGAAATATATTTTTATAGTCTGAATAAATAAATACAGCAAGGTAGCAAATAGTAAACGGGCACAAAAGCGGTATTGCAATGCTTGAAAATGAGGCCTAGGGTCCGTACTTTTGCTAGTGCAACCTCTCAACAATGCTAATATAATTGGATGATATAACCGTCCCTCAAAGTGCAACGAAGAATCACTCCTAAGTTCCTATCTAGCGGAGAACATAAGACAGAATTGTTTGTAGGGTACGAAACCACCTCAAAGCTATTCTTTCCGATTGATCTAACCAAGAGTTCGTACTAAAATAACACCAAAGCAAATTCAGATTCATAATATTCAATCCAACACAAAGAACTTCAAAGAGTGCCCCAAGATTTCTATCGGAGAAAAAAAGACAAGAAAATGCATCAACCCCTATGCATAGATTACCCCAATGTCACCGCGGGAATCCGCAAGTTGAGTGCCAAAACATATATCAAGTGGATCAATACGATACCCCATTGTCACCACGAGTATTTAATTGCAAGACATATATCAAGTGTTCTCAAATCCATAAAAGTATTCAATCTGATAACAACGAAATCTCAAAGGGAAAAACTCAATTCATCACAACAAGATAGAGAGGGGAAACACCATATGATCCGACAATATTAACAAAGCCCGCGATACATCAAGATCGTGTCATCTCAAGAACACGAGAGAGAGAGAGAGAGATTAAACACATAGCTACTAGTACAAACCCTCAGCCCCGAGGGTGGACTACTCCCTCCTCATCGTGGTGGCCGTCGGGATGATGAAGATGGCCACCGGAGATGATTCCCCCCTCCGGCAGGGTGCCGAAATAGCTCTAGATTGGTTTTCGGTGGCTACAGAGGCATGCGACCGTGGAACTTCTAATCTAGGTTAATCCCGAGGGTTTTCGGAATATTTGGGAATTTATAGGGTAAAGAGGGGGTGTAGGAGGCCACCGAGGTGGGCACAACCCACTTGGGCGCGCTTGGGCCCCCAGGCGCGCCCTGGTTGGTTGTGCCCCCCCCCCCTCGAGGCACCCTTGAGGTGCTGCTTTGGCCCATTGGTGGTCTACTCATCCATAAAAAATCCACAAAAAGTTTTGCGGTGTTTGGACTCCGTTTGATATTGATTTCCTGTGATGTAAAAAACATGAAGAAAACAGTAATTGACACTTGGCACTATGTCAATAGGTTAGTCCCAAAAATGGTATAAAATGACTATAAAATTATTATAAAACATCCATGGATGATAATATAATAGCATGAAACAATCAAAAATTATAGATACATTGGAGACGTATCAGCATCCCCAAGCTTAATTCCTGCTCGTCCTCGAGTAGGTAAATGATAAAAACAGAATTTTTGATGTGGAATGCTGCCTAACATGTCATCTCATATTCTTTTCTTTATAGCATGGACATTTGGACTTTTATATTGTTCAAAGCAATAGTCTAGTTTTGACATGATAACTTAAATACTCAAGCATATCAACAAGCAACCACGTCTTTCGAAATATCAACACTAAAATAAGCTATCCCTAGTCCATCATGCTCAACCATTGATCCATTCATGAAACACACTCGCATATTAACTGCACCCAATGCTCAAGTACGATCGTACTGCCTCCTAGTTGGTGCTTTTATAAGAGAATATGGAGACTCAAATTCAAAAATAAAAATTGCATAAAGTAAAAGAAAGGCCCTTCGTAGAGGGAAGTAGGGATTTGTAGAGGTGCTAGAGCTCAAACCGAAAATTGAGAGATAAAAACATTTTGAGAGGCATACTTTTCCCACCAACGAAAACGGCTTAGAGTTCCCAACACTATACATGCTAGATATATAATAGGCGGTTCCCAAACAAAAATTAAAGTTTATTCCTTTTTCCACCATACTTTCACTTTCCATGGCTAACTGTATCCACGGGTGCCTTCCATACCAACACTTTTCAAGGAATTTATTATTTGACAACCTAAAGTAAATTCACTTTTCATTTCGGGACTGAGCATCCCTAATACCTTTGCCTTACTCTCGTGCAATGACAAGTGAATAAACACTCATCGTGAGAATAACACATCCAGCATGGAAAATATTAGCCACCCCTCACCGCCTCGCGAGCGGTACGAGCACAAAAAAGTGAAATTTATTTTGAATATTAGAGATGGCACATACAAATTTGCTTAGAACGGCAAAAGAATACCGTGTATAGGTAGGTATAGTGGACTCATGTGGCAAAACTAGTTTAAAGGATTTTGGATGCACAAGTAGTGATCATACTTAGTGCAAAATGAAGGCTAGCAAAAGATTGAGAAGCGACCAACCAAGAAACGAATAATCTCATAAGCGAGCATTAAGCATAATTAACACTGAATAATGCACAACAAGTAGGATATAATTTCATTGCATGACTATTGAATTTCGTGCTTGCATAGGGAATCACAAACCTTAACACCAATATTCTTACTAAAGCATAATTACTCATCAAGATGACTCACATATCACATCATCATATCTCAAAACTATTACTAAGAAGCAAGTTCATTTTGTCCAATGATCTTCATGAAAGTTTTTATTATATCCTTCTTAGATATCTATCACTTTGCGACTAATGTTCATGTGGTGCTTTTGATAAGCTCAAACAACTATAAGTGAAGATCATGAGCATAACATTTCTTTCTCTCAAATTAATTTAAGTGAAGCAACACCGTGCTAAAAAAGAAATAAGTGAAGCACTAGAGCAATTCCATAGAAAAGAGCTTCGTTGACGGGATGTGCGTGCCGCTTACCTAGCCTCCCTGGCAACTATTTGAGGATTCTATTTTATTTAAAAACTTTCAGATCTAAGTACTTTATTAAAACGGCAAGCAAAACAAAATAAAATTACATTCCAAGGATAGCACACATCATGTGAAGAAGCAAAAACTTAGGATCAACCGATACTAACCGATAATTGTTGGTGAAGAAAGGTGGGATGCCTACTGGGGCATCCCCAAGCTTAGATGCTTGAGACTTCTTGAAATATTATCTTGGGATGCTTTTTTGTCTCCTTAATTCCTTTTATTTCACGATTTCCCTAAATCTTAAAAACTTCATCCACACAAAACTCAACAATAACTCGTGAGATAAGTTAGTATAAACCAATGCAGAAACCTTATCATTCTCTACTATAGCAAATCACTAAAATTATTATTCAACATTGCATACTAAATGCCTCTGCATATTTAATACTCCTATCCTCAAATAGAATCATTAAACAAGCAAACAATGCAAACATAACAGCAATCTGCCAAAACAGTACAGACTGTCAAAAATGCAAGAGTATCAATACTTCTTAAACTCCAAAGATTATGAAATTTTACCACACTATAAAATTTATCATAGCTTATTTTGCAAAAAGTTTCAACATTTTATCACATTCTGACTTTTCTAGGGAATGTTCGCAACAACGGTAAACTTTCTGTTTTCAAACAGCAACATGTATACTTGCAAAATAAGCATGGAAAAGGCTATCATTGCCACTTTTATTGAAATAAAAGAGGCAAAAAATTATTCTAAATAACAGAAAGCAAATCCTAACAAAATAAATTGACACTCCAAGCAAAACACATATCATGTGACGAATGAAAACATAGCTCCAAGTGAGGTTACCGATAATGTTGGAGACGAAAGAGATGATGCCTTCCGAGGCATCCCCAAGCTTAGTTACTTAGATCTTCCTTGAATATTACCTTGGAGTGCCTTGGGCACCCCAATCTTAGGGTCTTGTCACTCTTTATTCTCCTCATATCGACATCTCACCCAAAACTTGAAAACTTCAATCACACAAAACTTAACGGAACTTTGTGAGATAGGTTAGTATGATAAAGAGCAAACCATTTCACTTTTGGTACTGTCAAAGAAAAGATTCATAATTGTTCTCACACAATTCCTACTGTAGCATATTATTTCCACAATTTATATTGAGCAATATAAGCCATGAAAATTAGAAAACAAGCAAACTATGCATTGAAAACAGAATTTATCAAAAACAGAATAGCTTGTAGTAATCTGTACTCCAACCATACTTCTACTACTCCAAAAATTCTGAAAAAATAGCAAAACCTGTTAATTTGTCTACTAATCTTCTGCAAAAAGAATCAGCATTTTATCATGCTTCTGTTAAAAATGAGAATTGTTTTCCTGAGCGCAAAAGTTTCTGTTTTTCAGCAAGATCAAATCAACTATAACCGTAAGCCATCCCAAAGGTCTTATTTGGCACTTTATTGAAAGAAAAGCAATAAAACATGATTACTACAGTAGCCTAATCATGTGGACACACAAAAACAGTAGGTAAAAGTGTTGGGTTGTCTCCCAATAAGCGATTTTCTTTAATGCCTTTTAGCTTGGCATGATGAATTCAATGATGCTCGCATAAAAGATACAAATTGAAACATGAAAACGAGCATCATGAAGAATATTGCTTGCACATTTAAGCCTAACCCACTTCCTATGCATAGGGATTTTGTGATCAAACAATTCATGGAAGCAAGAATCAACTAGCATAGGAAGACAAAACAAGCATAACTTCAAGATTTTCAACACATACAGAGGAAACTTGATATTATTGCAATATTTACAAGCATATGTTCCTCTCTCATAATAATTTTCAGTAGCATCATGAATGAATTCAACAATATAACTATCAAATAAAGAACTCTTTTCATGATGCATAAGCATAGAAATTTTCTTACTCTCCACATAAGCAAATATATTCTCATTCATAGTAGTGGGAGCAAACTCAACAAAATAACTATCATGTGATTGAAAATTAAAATCATGATGACAATTTTCATGGTTATGATTATTTTTTATAGCATACATGTCATCACCATAGTCATCATAGATAGCAACTTTGTTCTCATAGTCAATTGAAGCCTCATCCAAAATAGTGGATTCATCACTAAATAAAGTCATGGCCTCTCCAAATCCAATTTCATCAATATAATCATTATAAATAGGACGCATGCAATCATCATAATAAATTTTCTCATGAAAACTTGGGGGACTAAAAATATCATATTCATCAAATATAGCATCCCCAAGCTTATGGCTTTGCATATCATTAGCATCATGGATATTCAAAGAATCCATACTAACAACATTGCAATCATGCTCATTATTTATATCAAACATTCTATTGAATTCATCTTCTATCAATTGAGCACAATTTTCTTTTCCATCATTTTCACAAAATATATTATAAAGATGGTCAATAATATGATGCAACCTCAATTCCTTTTTTTGTAGTTTTCTTTTATAAACCAAACTAGTGATAAAACAAGAAACTAAAAGATTCAATTGCAAGATCTAAAGATATACCTTCAAGCACTCACCTCCCCGATAACGGCCCAGAAAAGAGCTTGATGTCTACTACGCAACTTTATTCTTGTAGACTCGCGTTGGGCCTCCAAGCGCAAAGTTTTGTAGGACAATAGCAATTTTCCCTCAAGTGGATGACCTAAGGTTTACCAATCTGTGGGAGGTGTAGGATGAAGATGGTCTCTCTTGAACAACCCTACAACCAAATACAATAAATCTCTTGTGTCCCCAACACACCTAATACAATGGCAAATTGTATCGGTGCACTAGTTCGGTGAAGAGATGGTGATAAAAGTGTAATATTGATGGTAGAAATATATTTTTATAATCTGAATAAATAAATACAGCAAGGTAGCAAATAGTAAACGGGCACAAAAGCGGTATTGCAATGCTTGAAAATGAGGCATAGGGTCCATACTTTTGCTAGTGCAACCTCTCAACAATGCTAATATAATTGGATCATATAACCGTCCCTCAAAGTGCAACGAAGAATCACTCCAAAGCTCCTATCTAGCGAAGAACATAACACGGAATTGTCTGTAGGGTACGAAACCACCTCAAAGTTATTCTTCCCGGTGAATCTATCCTAGAGTTCGTACTAAAATAACACGAAACTATTCTTTCCAATCGATCTAACCAAGAGTTCATACAAAAATAACACCAAAGCAAATTCAAATTCATAATATTCAATTCAACACAAAGAACTACAAAGAGTGCCCCAAGATTTCTACCAGAAAAACAAAGACAAGAACGTGCATCAACCCTATGCATAGATTACCCCAGTGTCACTGCGGGAATCCGCGAGTTGAGTGCCAAAACATATATCAAGTGGATCAATACAATACCCCATTGTCACCACGAGTATTCAATTGAAGACATATATCAAATGTTCTCAAATCCATAAAAGTATTCAATCCGATAACAACGAAATCTCAAAGGGAAAAACTCAATTCATCACAACAAGATAGAGAGGGGAAAACACCATATGATCCGACTATATTAACAAAGCCCGCGATACATCAAGATCGTGTCATCTCAAGAACACGAGACAGAGAGAGAGAGAGAGAGAGAGAGAGAGAGAGAGAGAGATTAAACACATAACTACTGGTACAAACCCTCAGCCCCGAGGGTGGACTACTCCCTCCTCATCGTGGTGGCCGCCGGGATGATGAAGATGGTCACCGAAGATGATTCCCCCCTCCGGTAGGGTGCCGACACGGGTCTAGATTGATTTTTGGTGGTACAGAGGCCTGCGGCGGTGGAATTTCTGATCTAGGTTAACCCCGAGGGTTTTCGGGATATTTGGGAAATTATAGGGTAAAGAGGGGTGCGGGAAGCCACCGAGGTGGGCACAACCCACCTGGGCGCACCTGGGCCCCCAGGCGCACCCTGATGAGTTGTGCCCCCCTCGGGGCAGGCGCACCCTGGTGGGTTGTGCCCCCCTCGGGGCACCCCCAAGGTGCTGCTCTGGCCCATTGGTGGTCTTCTAGTCCATAAAAATCCATAAAAAGTTTCACGATGTTTGGACTCCGTTTGATATTGATTTCCTGCGATGTAAAAAACATGCAAAAACATCAACTAGCACTTACACTATGTCAATAGGTTAGTCTCAAAAATGATATAAAATGACTATAAAACAATTATAAAACATCCAAGAATGATAATATAACAACATAGAACAATCATAAATTATATATACGTTGAAGGCGTACCACTGTGTTATTTTGTACATGATCATTGAGAGCAAGCAAGAAGAGCCAGTGTCCTCTTGCGCAAGTTGATCACCAGTTACCGGCAACCTGGACTGCCTTCCTCAATATGCGTCAGAAGATCTGAAACTCACAGGTGCATCAACAACTGCAACAGGATCTAGTGGAGCACATATGGAGGCTCAAGGGCAACACCTAGCTCGACGTGTGATGAAATATGAGTTTTTATTTGTTGAACTATATAATTTGTATTGAACTATATTATTTGTGATGAACTATGTGATAAAAAAAATTACTTTTATTGAATTTGCGCCAAACCATGGCAAATATGGGCTGATTTGCGTCGATATCGAGACAATTGTGGGCCAAAAGACAGGCACATTTGCATAAAAAAATGGGCAAATATCGAAAAGACAGGCACATTTGCATAAAAAAAGGGGCAAATATCGATGCCTAGGGCCAACGGCTAGGAACCCAATCGCCTCCAGAGCCGACTTGGCCCCAGGCAACAATTTTTAAGCCTTTTGGGGGGCTAACGGCCGAAGATGCTGTAAGATAGCACCATTGTACATGCCAAAATAGTTCATGAGTAGTTGAGTCGTCTCTTGCAGGAGAAAAGGTGAAACGAGAAAAACCCACCAGCCGCCCGTTATGGTGGACTAATAATGTTGGATAGGCTCTGTTTTTTGCAGGTGGTTTTCGCAATGTAATTTAGAAAACGTTTGTGGGAGGCAGTGGATCCTCTGCTCCGCCACCCCTGTCTCCCCGACGAGATCTGCTACCACGGCAAGGCGGTGCCGGTCGGCCATGGCCTGCCCCAGCACCCCTTCTAAGCAACACAACCGGCAATGACATGCCCTCATGGCGCGCGGCGAGATGCACCCGTTGATGCAAGGCAGTGGAGCAGCCGACCTGCGGCGAAAACTATTGCGTCCAACAGCGATTGGGAGTACTTTTTGCTGGAATTCTTTGGGAGTACTTTTTTTCAATTTTTTTCTAGAACCAAATTAATTTTGTTGAAACCATGTTTTTTTTGTTGGAACCATAACAATTATTGCTAGGAAGAACATATTTTCTGCTGGAACCACATCCAATTTTGCTAGAATCATTTCAATTTTTTGTTGGAATCATGTGTTTTATGCTGAAAGCATATCTATGTTTCCTGGCTGGAACCACCTTTCAATTTTGCCACTGATCAGGGCTGTGTTACCATGAGGCTACAGTGTACTGGGCGAGCTTGTAATCACGTCCGGTTTTGATGCAGATAGTCCGATCATTAGTCATACTAGCAATTTAAGTCCAATGGATTGCAGGTAGTCCGATCATAGTAGCAATTTGTCAGGCTGGTGATTGATCAGGGCTGTATTTAATCAGTTTGATCGTCATTCAGGCTGCTGTTTAAACCTTCTGTTTATTAAGGCTGCAGCAAATTTCAATAACTTGTCTTAAACCCTCACCTCAATCTCAAAAATGGAATTGAAAAGCTCCAATTTAAATAATGGTACCGGGGAATCATTCTTTGAATCATCCAGATCTATCAGCGAATTCAATAAAAAACGGACTGACCCTCGGAATACACCATCATC
This sequence comes from Triticum aestivum, assembly GCF_018294505.1. Taxonomy (NCBI): domain Eukaryota; kingdom Viridiplantae; phylum Streptophyta; class Magnoliopsida; order Poales; family Poaceae; genus Triticum; species Triticum aestivum. The sequence continues at coordinate 535,598,432 of NC_057794.1, forward strand.
TTTCAAAGTGCGCAGTCAACATTATGCTATATTTACATGAGAAATTCATGACCATAGATCAATCACCAGCAATTAATCTCATCAATAAATCTCTGTTTCAACATGTACATCTGTAGAAACCAAAGAGTGAAATTCAGATCAATAACATGTACTCCCTCCGTTCTTAAATACTTGTCTTTCTAGGGATTTCAACAAGTGACTACATACTACACAAAATGAGTAAATCTACACTTTAAAATATGTCTACATACATCCATATATTGAGTCTATTTGAAATGACAAGTATTTGGGAACGGAGGGAGTACAATTCACCAGGTACTGTTTCAATGCTTCAAACACAGAGCAAGAACCCTCACTGACGGTGGAGTTTAGATTGATCATCTATTGCTACGGTCTCCGAACATTATATAGATAATGAACAGGGCACCACGCAAGAACTGATGGCTCAGCTGGGTAAAAGCATTAGCTCTCACATAATATGGGAGTCGTAGAAAGGAAAACAAAGAGTAAAATAACATAATAATACACATTGGTGCTCAGATTCTATGGGTGTATAGATGTCGTTCATAGGGATTTTCCCATCAGTACGAGGAATGTTCTATAATCACTGCACCAAAAAAGGATCAATTCCAAAAAATAAGAAAGAGAAGAGCTTAGAATATGGGGGCGAGCGTAACCCAACATCCATCTGTACGGATTAGTGCTCTAAGCGCCACCTGAATAATCTCAGGAGCATTGTAAACTCTGGATGCAAGAACATCAGCTAAAACATTCAAACTGTGCACCCACATAGAAAAAAATCAAATAAAAGAAAACAAAGCACAGGGACATTATTCATAAGGCTCAGACATCCAAGGAAGGAATTAGCAGCATTAGCTCTCAAGCCTGGCTGGGCGAAAGCTCTTAGGCGGCATCTGCGAATGTTTTGAGAAACAAGCCTTATATTTATCTTCATCGCCATATTCCCAAACTAACCAAATCATATTGACAACTTAAAAGCCACTGGAAAAATAATTTAACCACAATAACAAGCTCTATAGAGTGACCAACTAAAATACAGACACAGGTTACAATTAACACACAAAAAAAAGATCAAACAGAGAATCCCTCAGAGACCCATTTAAAATCATGCACACAGCAGAACCAAACCAGGTGCAAATGGACATTCCAGCCCTGCCCAAACCACAAAGGTTATAGCCAAAGGAGGACACCTGCAGTGGTAAGAAACAGCTGTTGTTTACAGTGTCATACGGCACTTCCTGGTCAAAGAATCTTCACCGGGATAATTTAAGTTTGATCAAAATTAACACTAATGAAATAAATAAAAGCATTCGCCATTGGTTTTGTGCCACAGAAAGCCGCAAAAATATCGTCATTCAGAATCAGACGGTAATTCCAACATAAAGCTGATCATCATAGGCTTCAACTACTTTGCAGGTCTCTGGTGTAATTGTAAAAGCAAATACATAAGAAAACATGGCGTATCATCAGAATATAAAAGCCTTCTCATCCACAGGAAAATAGGCACTGTATCAGAAGGTGTCCTAAGATTGAATAAGGTTTCATCACATGATACCAACGAAATCATGCAGAACATAAATAATTAAAACTAATCTCTAATGGATTCAGTTGCAAAGATGACATCACACAGGCAGCTCATGCCACCCCTCGGATCAAGTGTTGGATTATGCATCAATACCTCCTCATAATCCAAAGAGATAACCTAAATTGAAAAGCAAAACAACAGCCAAAAAGATCAAAGAAAGATATAGTTGCTCAGTAGTGGCAATGTTTAATTGGTTCGATTCTGCCAGCAATGTCGTCAATGCTTTCAGAAGAGGGAGCTTGTTATCCTCATTGCAACTACACTCTCCAAAGGAAACAGACACTGACAAACAATGAACGGCAGATTAAAAATAAAGGCTATCAGATGGCTCGGTTCAGCGGGATAATCGGCATACAAAACAACTCCTGAGAGAAGACCTGTGATTTGGTCTGTTGAGCTTGAATATTTGCAAATCGTCACTGACATCACCCAAGAAAATCAAACCAACTATTTGAGTTTCATTTGCTGAGTCAGATTTAATAGTATGTCAATCAGCACAGATCCACCTAAGCAGACCCTAAGACTGGGGCGACAAATTTGAAATCATCATCCTCACAACTACAGAGATCTGCTAACGTATGTACCTTTTGCTATACAAAATTATTTAAGTCTAAATGATTTCAATGGATAATGTGTAAAAAGAAGACTCGGAATATGGGTGGTGATATAGCAGGATGGTCGGCAAGGCAAATAAATGCCAGTTACGACGAACGAGACCAAATATCAATCTTCACTGTCCTCTACAACAAATTCATACATGAGGATACAAAGATATAACGAACAAACAAACAAACAAACACACAGATTGTGCAATTCTCGGGGAGAAGATAAGGTTGTAAGGTCATCAGATAGGAGCGAAAGACTATTTTTGTTCAAGTAATCACGATTTGATCATATGAACTATGCACTTGGGATCATCATTCGACCTTCGCAAACCAATAATTTCAAGAGAAAAAAGCGACAAGAAAAAATACAAAAGGATTCAAGGGATCGTGATGCCTCAGAAGGAAGGCAGTAGGTTATGTAATCACTAGTGATTCATTGAGAAAGGTTCACACTAATCATCAGCAGCAGCACGAACCCACAAAATCAACATCAAAAAGGACAAAGGGATGAGCAGCATCATTGGCCTCATAGAGAAGATTAGATCGTTCCACATGAAGAAACTTCGGACATATGCTTGTCATAATTAATTTAATCCTCGGCCAGCGATAAGAAACGAGAAATAAAACAAGAAGAGCAGCTGCATGGGGACGGCGATTCTAATCGAGAAGAGGACTCGGAATATGGGTGGTGATATTGCAGGATGGTCGGCAAGGCAAGGAGATTGCCAGTTACGACGAACGAGACCAAATATCAATCGTCACCGTCCTCAGGACAGATGCAAGATCCACACGGGAAGACCAAAACCGAAAACGGGTTGCAAAACAAGAAGGCAGATCGAGATATGATGGGTCAGAGGGTGAGGACGGGGGAAGAACCTGTTTGCTGGGATGGATGGGAGGTGGCGGCGTGGGGAAGAAGGGCATCTTCGCCGCTGCTTATATAGAGGGGTTCTGGGGCGTTAGGGTTTGGCTGGGGCGCCGGGCCGACTTGTGCCGTTGGATGGCCGGTCGTGGCTGCGTTCGGTGTGATCTGCTCGGCCCGTAGCCCCAGAACTAACGGGCCTGACGAACCCATCCATCCAATCCGCTAGTTCCGCCTGACTGTTTCTTTCTTTTCTCAATAAAAAAACTGACTGTTTCTTTTTTTTTCTCAAATATAGAGAAGAAAAAACTTATATTTTCCAAAATTTGCCTGGGCGCAATTCACGAGGAGGTGAAGATATTATAGGCAAAGAAAGGGAAGTTAAAGTATCAGGTAGAAAGGTAAAATTGTACAGTTTTGCTAAAGCACATCTAGATGTGCCATAAATATCGCGCATCTAAATTCTGTGTCATTGATCTTACGTCGAGATTCGTGTGGACATTTTCTTTTTCTTTTTTCTTTTTTTCTTTATGTTTGATTCACTCACTTAGATATACAATAACTAGAGCACATCTAGATATGCCCTAGACACACCCAAAATTGTATATGGCCTTTAGACTTTTCGCACATCATCTGTGGTCGGTGTCACAATGGAATTGCGACGAAGATTACTAGGTGTGCAGAAAACCGTCCACATGATCACCAACAACAATGATACAATAGCAAGAGGGCGAAATAATGCTGGAATTTTTTCAAGAAAGTCATTGTGAGAAGGTAAATTAGTCTTAAGAATATGTGGAAAGACACCTCGGACAGTAAGGCATCCCAATAAGACTTTTTGTTCTCGCAAAAAAAGTGACACATTTTGTTGAAGTTGAAGGCTAAGTGATACTCCAAACAGTCATAAGTATAAACAATTGCACAGCCGTAAAAACTAATGCAAGGGCAACTAGGTAAAATATAGGGTGGTACGACAAAGTACAGACCAATTGTACATATTACCTACTTCTACTTAATTACATGTCATCCTGATCCTCATGCACGATAAATCAGTCAATACATTGGGTCCATGATTTTGTTCGGCACAATCGTGTGGTATGTGTTACAAGTTTTATTTGATATTAATGAACAAGTATGCGAGTAGTTTTCCACGGACTCTGCTCCCTCCCGTGCAGTCTGATTAGATTGTATATAGATGTGAATCTAGGGTTGATAAAGTCAGGGGCATTGACATGCCACCATATAGAATGATCTTTGCGAAACAACTTGAAAATACGTCAACATCTTTTTCACATGTTTCTAAAGCAAAATATCAAATAAGATACCGAGGGGAGAGATTAAGAGGGGGTGATCGAGTCCTTTGTGGCGTGTACCTCCGAGTGTGTATCAATGCAAGTGCAATTGGATTCACCTAGTTTTTCTGAAGTTTCAATGTAAATAGTAGTTGATATCAATAAAGCTACCAGTGTTGGCCTTCCCCAAAGAAAAAGACTAGTGTAGACGTCCTTGATATCAACTTCGTGTGTGGTAACTTGTACAGGATTGTAAGAATTCATTTTTTTTTGGTAAGCCATGCATACACCACTCTATGAAAAAAAACTAAGTTAAGGGCTACGCAAATAATTTTGGGACAACGAGTAAAGTCGCACCTACTAGTCACATTTGTATTTGATTCCTCTTTATAAATACTAGGATGTGAGTGGTGTCATGACCATATAGTCAGACATATAAATATAGGTTGGTTCATCTGCTCGTCCAACTTCATATCTTTAAGTGGGAAAACTCTGTTGTAATTGCTAATTGGGAGTGATTATGCTTTAGGAATGAGCGGCGTTGGGAAATACAATCCAACTACCAGCACTCGGTGCATAAACTGAAACAATGGCTACCCGAAATATTTTTGGTACAACGAGTAGAGTCGCGCCTACTAGTCCACCACGTCTCCGTGTCCTCTTTACACATATACTCCCTCCGTCTGAAAATACTTATCCTCGAAATGCTTGTATCTAGACTTATTTTAATTCTAGATACATCCATTTTATTCATTTTTAGGACAAGTATTTTCGGACGGAGGGAATACCAGATATGTGAGTGCTAACATCAATGGCTCCAGTACACCTCTGATGTTGGTTAGAGTGACCTGATCACTGGTGGCAAGCACGTCCTATGCGATGAACATGAGAGGTCACGATCATGTACAACACAACCATGGTTCTCAAAGCCATGTTGGGAACGAATTGATGAATGTTGTGTGTGCAGCAGGAGAAAGTCATTTGTATACCGGGCAGTTACACCCGAATTGGTGAACCATGCATGCAAAAACGATAAGAATGCCATGAAATCGTCCATTGAAAACACCTAGGTTGTTGCCACTTGCGTCAAACTGTGCAAAGTTTATCAGCTAATTATTCGAGTGAGTCTTTCAAAGTCAGGGATTCCACCATTGTTGGTCTATGATCTACAATCGGCTGACCAATAGGAGGTCAATTAGTCCAAGAATTCAATGTAAGACACCTCATGCAAGCTTTGTTTTCTATTACAGCAAGGCAGCTCAGTAGACATTGATGATGCCGCAAGCTAATTTTGACCCCAAAACAGCAGAAAACAATTAAACGATAGTAAGAAAATACAAGTACAACTAAGAAGCATCCGGGACGGTGGTACAAAGACAAAGTCCAAGACAATAGTACGAAATCCATCGGATCAGCGACGCGTGTGAGTCACCTACTTAATTATAGATCATTTGATCCTCAGGTGTGACATATTGCTAGTGCATCGTGGTCGGGATCTTGTTTGCCAAACTGGTGTGATCTGTGTTGAAACTTTTACTTGGTATCGACGAACGGGTATGCAAGAAGTTTGTCTCAGATTCTGCTCGCTCCATCGCAGTCTGTGTGGATTGCCTGCAAGTGTGGATGTGGATCCAAGGGTCGACAAAATCTGGAGCATTAACGTACCACCAGACACATCGACCGCAACAAAATAGTTTGGAAATATGTCAACATCTTTTCATATACTTCTGAAACAGCTCATCAAACAAGATTTTGAGAGGAGAGTGTATGAACTACCGATGCCTTCACGCACAGAAAGATTGGGCCTTATGACATCCTTTGAGTTCACCATGAAGGATACAAGTAAATGCCATGGAACGAACTGATTGTTGGAATACGGATGGGCTTAGGCCCATATAAGACACTAATCCCTAGTTAATCTTGAGGCCCATGTACGAGATGGCGGGTGGTGAGAAGTTTAGTCCCACCTTACTAGTTGAGGAGAGTTGAGACCCCTTTATAAGGGTTGCTCTACCACTTGCCATTGGGAGCTTGGGAAGAGGAGTGATGCACGCGCGCTCCTCCTCCTCCGCCGCCCGCCTCGCCTCTTCACGACGCGCGCGCGCCGCGGGTTGCGGGAATGAGCCGAAGCTTATTTTTGCCGCTCGGGAACGAATTAATTAATGAATTAATTAACGAGTCGCTAACATGTGGGCTGATAACCCACAAGTATAGGGGATCGCAACAGTTTTCGAGGGTAGAATATTCAACCCAAATTTATTGATTCGACACAAGGGGAGTCAAAGAATATTCTCAAGTATTAGCAGCTGAGTTGTCAATTCAACTACACCTGGAAACTTAGTATCTGCAGCAAAGTGTTCAGTAGCAAAATAATATGATAGTAGTGGTAACGGTAGCAAAAGGTAACAACAGCAAAAGTAATGTTTTTGGTATTTTGTAGTGATGATATCAATAACAACGGAAAAATAAATAAGCGAAGAACAATATATGGAAAGCTCGTAGGCAATGGATCAGTGATGGAGAATTATGCCGGATGCGGTTCATCATGTAACAATCATAACACAGGGTGACACAGAACTAGCTTCAATTCATCAATGTAATGTAGGCATGCATTCCGAATATAGTCATACGTGCTTATGGAAAAGAACTTGCATGACATCTTTTGTCCTACCCTCCCGTGGCAGCGGGGTCCTAGCGGAAACTAAGGGATATTAAGGCCTCATTTTAATAGAGTACCAGAACAAAGCATTAGCACATAGTGAATACATGAACTCCTCAAACTACGGTCATCACCGGTAAGTATCCCGATTATTGTCACTTCGGGGTTAACGGATCATAACACATAATAGGTGACTATAGACTTACAAGATAGGATCAAAAACTCTCATATATTGATGAAAACATAATAGGTCCAGATCTGAAATCATGGCACTCGGGCCCTAGTGACAAACATTAAGCATAGCAAAGTCATAGCAACATCAATCTCAGAACATAGTGGATACTAGGGATCAAACCCTAACAAAACTAACTCGATTACATGATAGATCCCATCCAACCCATCACCGTCCTGCAAGCCTACGATGGAATTACTCACGCACGATGGTGAGCATCATGAAATTGGTGATGGAGGATGGTTGATGATGACGATGGCGACAGATTCCCCTCTCTAGAGCCCCGAACGGGCTCCAGATCAGCCCCCCGAGAGGTTTTAGGGCTTGGCAGCGGCTCCGTATCGTAAAACACGATGAATTCTTCTCTCTGATTTTTTTTCTCCCCAAAACCAAATATATAGAGTTGGGGTTGAGGTCGGAGGAGCTCCAGGGGGCCCATGAGGTAGGGGGCGCGCTCTAGGGGGGCAGGCGCGCCCCCCACCCTCGTGGACAGGTGGTGGAGCCCCCTGGTCTTCATTTTTTGCAAGGATTTTTTACATTTTCCGAATAGATGTTCCGTGAAGTTTCAGGTCATTCCGAGAACTTTTGTTTCTGCGCATAAATAACACCATAGTAATTCTGCTGAAAACAACGTCAGTCTGGGTTAGTTCCATTCAAATCATGCAAGTTAGAGTCCAAAACAAGGGCAAAAGTGTTTGGAAAAGTAGATACGACGAAGACGTATCAACTCCCCCAAGCTTAAACATTTGCTTGTCCTAAGGCAATTCAGTTGATAAACTAAAAGTGATAAAGAAAAACTTTTACAAACTCTATTTGCTCTTGTTGTTATAAATATGTAAAGTCAACATTCAAGTTTTCAGCAAAGATTATGACTAACCACATTCACAATAACGCTTAGGTCTCAAGTTTACTCATATCAATGGTATAATCAACTAGCGAGCAAAAATAATAAATCTCGGATGACAACACTTTCTCAAAACAATCATAATATGATATAACAAGATGGTATCTCGCTAGCCCTTTCCGAGACCGCAAAACATAAATGCAGAGCACCTTTAAAGATCAAGGACTGACTAGACATTGTAATTCATGGTAAAAGAGATCCGGTCAGGTCATACTTAATGTAAACTAACAACAATGAATGCAAATGACAGCGGTGCTCTCCAACTGGCGCTTTTTAATAAGAGGATGATGACTCAATATAAAAGTAAATAGATAGGCCCTTCGCAGAGGGAAGCAGGGATTTGTAGAGGTGCTAGAGCTCGGTTTTGAAATAGAGATGAATAATATTTTGAGCGGTATACTTTCATTGTCAACATAACAACCAAGAGATGGTGATATCTTCCATGCTACACACATTATAGGCGGTTCCCAAACATAATGGTAAAGTTTATACTCCCCCTCCACCAACAAGCATCAATCCATGGCTTGCTCGAAACAACGAGTGCCTCCAACTAACAAGAGTCCCAGGGGAAGTTTTGTTTGCAATTATTTTAATTTGATTTGCATAAAGCATGGGACTGGGCATCCCAGTGACCATCCACTTTCTCGTGAGTGAGGAGCGGAGTCCACTCCTCTTGAGAATAACCTGCCTAACATGGAAGATACGGACAACCCTAGTTGATACATGAGCTATTCGAGCATACAAAACAGGATATTTATTTGAAAGTTTAGAGTTTGGCACATATAAATTTACTTGGAACGGTAGGTAGATACCATATATAGGTAGGTATGGTGGACTCATATGAAATAACTTTGGGGTTTATAGAGTTGGATGCACAAGCAGTATTCCCGCTTAGTACAGGGGGAAGCGACCAGCTAGAGAGCGACAACAGTCATGAACATGCATTAAAATTAATCAACACCGAATGCAAGCATGAGTAGGATATAATCCACCATGAACATAAATATCGTGAAGGCTATGTTGATTTTGTTTCAACCACATGCGTGAACATGCGCCAAGTCAAGTCACTTAAATCATTCAGAGGAGGATACCACCCTATCATACCACATCACAATCATTTTAACAGCATGTTGGCACGCAAGGTAAACCATTACAAGCTCCCAGCTAATCAAGCATGGCACAAGAAACTATGATCTCTAGTTGTCATTGCAATCATGTTTATTCATAATAGGCTGAATCAGGAATGATGAACTAATCAGATTTACAAAAACAAAAGATGTCGAGTTCATACCAGCCTTTCTCATCTCAGTCTGTCCATCATATATCGTCATAATTGCCTTTCACTTGCACGACCGAACGATGTGAATAATAATAATAGTGTGCGTGCATTGGACTAAGCTGGAATCTGCAAGCATTCAATAAACATGAGAAGACAAGACAATATGGGCTCTTTTGTCAGATCAACAATAATGCATATAAGAGCTACTTCAACAATTTAATTATGATCTTCTCCTATCGCCCCCCAAAGAAAAGAAAAGAAATAAAACTATTTACACGGGAAAGCTCCCAACAAGCAAAAGAAGAACAAGAAATCTTTTTGGGTTTTCTTATTAATTACTACTACAAGTATGGAAAACTAAACTAGCTAAAAGCTACAACTATTTTTTTTGGTTTTTCTTAAGGTTTATTAAATACACAAGAAGAAAGCATAAAAAGAAAAATAAACTAGCATGGATGATACAGTGAAAAAGTAGGAGCATCGACATCTAGCAATGAGTGTGTGAACATGAATGTAATGTCGGTGGGAAATACGTACTCCCCCAAGCTTAGGCTTTTGGCCTAAGTTGGTCTATGGACACGGCTAGCCTGGCGGATATCCATAGTAAAAGTTGGGGTCGTACTGAGATGTAGCGGCTATCGCCTCCTGAGCTGCAGCGTGGCGACGAGCAGCCTCAGCCCACCTCTCGTACTCATCTGCCTCCTCTCTGATAATAACATATCTTCCTTTTGCCTGATAATCAAAGAAGGCAGGAGCAGGGAGAGTAATACGGACAGCACGCCGTCTGTCAAAGATTAGTCGATACTGGAGAGGTGATTCACTCCTCTCAACAAACCGGTGGTGAACCATAGCATTAAAATCTAGGTAAGCGGGAGGCAATTCAATATCATCCTCGCGTATGGTTACACCAAGAAAATCAGCTAAGCGGGTTGCATAAATTCCACCAAAGAAATCTCCATTAAATCTATTAAGATGCAACCTACGTGCAACAATGGCTCCCAAATTATAGGATTTGTCTCCTAACACAGCACTCCTTAGAATACTGAGGTCAGGAACACACATATGACATGCTTCATCTTTACCATTTATGCATCTACCTATGAAGAGAGCAAAATAATGTATAGCAGGAAAATGAATGCTCCCTATGGTAGCTTGGGTTATATCTCTGGATTCCCCCACAGTTATACTAGCAAGAAAATCTCTAAATTCAGATTTACGAGGTTCCCTGATACTACCACATTGTAGAAGTTTGCAAGCAGGGGTAAAATCCTCTAAGTCCATAGTATAAGAATTTTCATAAAGATCAAACAGGACAGTTGGAGAATTACGTGAAGATGAAAATTCAAACCTCCTCACAAAGGAACTAGTGAGATAGTGATACTGTCTGCACTTCTCTTCCTCGAAGCTCACAAGATCCGCGTTACGCAAATATGTGTTAAATTCTTTCTTAATTCCTGCTCGATCCATAAAGTTTTCCGAAGGCCATTCGCAAGGACGCACTGGAGCGTCTCTTGGTGGCTCTTCATCAGCATCGCGCATTGCAAGCCTGGGTCCTTGCTTCCTTGAAGAACCACCTTGGAACATTTTCCTAAGCATATTTCTTCCTCTAAAAAAACTCTGATATTTTTAGTAACTTTAGAAGAAAAGTGAACCAAACTCAATAATATTGATAGCAACTACTCCTACAAGTGCCTAGAGCCTATATCATGCATCAAAACTATTTGGAACCATATAGATTCGACATGCAAGCTCAAGAACATGGTCACCTAGGCAGCAAAAATTTGCAATGAATAAAGCACTAGAACAAACACTAATTGAACCAATGGAGGAGTCACATACCAAGGAACAATCTTCCCAAGCAGTTTTGTGAGAGGTGCTTTGAGCAAGGAGATCGAAAATGGCAGCAAAATGAGCTTGGACTCAGGTTTGAGCTGGATATTCGTGTTTGTGGGAGGAAGAAGGAGTGTGTGGGTGAAAGAATGAGTGGAGGAGGGCCACCGTGGGCCCACGAGGCAGGGGGGCACGCCTAGGGGGTAGGGCGCGCCCCTGACCCTCATGGCCAGGTGCCAGCTCCTCCTGCTGTGTTCTTAGTGCCAAATATTCTCAAATATTCCAGAAAAAATCCTATTTAAATTTCAGGGCATTTGGAGAACTTTTATTTTCGGGGTATTTTTATATTGCACGGATAATTCAGATAACAGACAAAAAATACTATTTTATTTTATTTATTATAAATAACAAAAAGTATGAGGAGGGTACAGAAGGTTGTGCCTTCTAGTTTCATCCATCTCATGCTCATCAAAAGGAATCCACTAACGAGGTTGATCAGGTCTTGTTAACGAACTCATTTCGAATAACATGGAACCAGAGAAATTTCGAATAACACTATGTTACCTCAACGGGGATATGCACATCCCCAATAATAAGAATATCATATTTCTTCTTGACAGTAGGAAGAGGAAATTCAAAACCTCCAAATATAATGGATGGAATTTTTCCAATAGAGTTGATACTATGAACTTGAGGTTGTTTCCTCGAAAAGTGTATCGTATGCTCATTACCATTAACATGAAAAGTGACATTGCCTTTAGTGCAATCAATAACAGCCCCTGCAGTATTCAAAAAGGGACTTCCAAGAATAATAGACATACTATCATCCTCGGGAATATCAAGAATAACAAAGTCCGTTAAAATAATAACGTTTGCAACTACAACAAGCATATCCTCACAAATACCGACAGGTATAGCAGTTGATTTATCAGCCATTTGCAAAGATATTTTAGTAGGTGTCAACTTATTCAAATCAAGTCTACGATATAAAGAGAGAGGCATAACACTAACACCGGCTCCAAGATCACATAAAGCAGTTTTAACATAGTTTCTTTTAATGGAGCATGGTATAGTGGGTACTCCTGGATCTCCAAGTTTCTTTGGTATTCCACCCTTAAAAGTATAATTAGCAAGCATGGTGGAAATTTCAGCTTCCGGTATCTTTCTTTTATTAGTAACAATATCTTTCATGTACTTAGCATAAGGATTCATTTTAAGCATATCAGTTATTGCATACGCAAAAAGCTAGGTCTAATCATTTCAGCAAAGCGCTCAAAATCCTCATCATCCTTTTTCTTGAATGGTATTGGAGGAAAAGGCATGGGTTTCTGAATCCAAGGCTCTCTTCCCTTACCGTGTTTCCTAGCAACAAAGTCTTTCTTATCATAACATTGATTCTTTGATTGTGGGTTATCAAGATCAACAGCAGGTTCAATTTCTACATCATTATCATTGCTAGGTTGAGCATCATCATGAACATTATCATTAACATTATCACTAGTTTCAGGTTCATTACCAGATTGTGTTTGAGCATCAGAGATAGAAATATCATTTGGATTCTTAGGTATTTCAGTAATAGGTTTACTAGAAGTATATAAAGTCCTATCATTTTTCTTTTTCCTCCTTTTAGAAGGACTAGGTGCATATATATTATTTCTCTGAGAATCTTGCTCAATTCTCTTAGGGTGACCTTCAGGATACAGAGGTTCCTGAGTCATTTTACCACCTCTAGTCATAACTATAATAGCATTATCATTATTCTTACTATTCAATTCATTGAGAAAATCATTTTGAGCTTTAAGTACTTGTTCTACTTGAGTGGTAACCATAGAAGCATGTTTACTAATAAGTTTTAGTTCACTTTTAACATTAGCCATATAATCACCCAAGTGTTCAAGCATATTTGAATTGTATTTGAATTGTCTACCAAAATAAGCATTAAAATCTTCTTGCTTAGCCATAAATTTATCAAACTCATCTAAGCATGGGCTAGCAAACTTAGTAAATGAGATTTCAGCTTTATCATATCTATAGAGAGAATTTACCTTCACTACCTGTGTCAGGTTATCAAAACCATGAGTTTCTTCAATAGGCAATGGATTAAGATCATATGTTTCTTCAACAGGCGGTAAATTAAGACCATGTATTTCTTCAATAGGAGGTAAATTCTTAAAATCTTCAGCTTTAATACCTTTTTCTTTCATAGATTTCTTTGCCTCTTGCATATCTTCAGAACTGAGAAATAGAATACCTCTCTTCTTCGGAGTTGGTTTAGGAATAGGCTCAGGAGTTGGTTCAGGAACTGGTTCAGGAAGTGTCCAATTATTTTCATTTGTCAACATATTATTCAATAGAGTTTCAGCTTCATCCGGTGTTCTTTCCCTGAAAACAGAACCAACACAACTATCCAGGTAATCTCTGGAGGCATCAGTTAGTCCATTATAAAAGATATCAAGTATTTCATTTTTCTTAAGAGGATGATCAAGCAAAGCATTAAGTAACTTGAGAAGCCTCCCCCAAGCTTGTGGGAGACTCTCTTCTTCAATTTGCACAAAATTATATATATCCCTTAAAGCAGCTTGTTTCTTATGAGCAGGGAAATATTTAGCAGAGAAGTAATAAATCATATCCTGGGGACTATGCACACAACCAGGATCAAGAGAATTAAACCATATCTTAGCATCACCCTTTAATGAGAACAGAAATATTTTAAGGATATAAAAGTAACGAGTTCTCTCATCATTGGTGAATAGGGTGGCTATATCATTTAATTTAGTAAGACGTGCCACAACAGTTTCAGATTCATAGCCATGAAAAGGATCATATTCAACCAAAGTAATTATATCAGGATCAACAGAGAATTCATAATCCTTATCAGTAACACAGATAGGTGAGGTAGCAAAAGCAGGGTCAGGTTTTATTATAGCATTAAGAGATTGCTGCTTCCATTTAGCTAATAACCTCTTGAGTTCGTATCTATCTTTGCACGCTAAAATAGCTAAAGAAGCTTCTTTATCAAAAGCATAACCCTTAGGAATAACGGGCAAGTCTTCATCATCACTTTCATCAGTATTATCAGGTTCAATATTTTCATTCTCTCTAACCCTAGCAAGTTGTTCATCAAGAAATTCACCAAGTGGCACAGTAGTATCAAGCATAGAAGTAGTTTCATCATAAGTATCATGCATAGCAGAAGTGGCATCATCAATAACATGCGACATATCAGAACGAATAGCAGAAGCAGGTTTAGGTGTCGCAAGCTTACTCAAAACAGAAGGTGAATCAAGTGCAGAGCTAGATGGCAGTTCCTTACCTCCCCTCGTAGTTGAGGGATAAATCTTGGTTTTTGGATCTCTCAAGTTCTTCAAAATGATAAGCAGATATAAATCCCAAGTGACTCAAAGAATAGAGCTATGCTCCCCGGCAACGGTGCCAGAAAATAGTCTTGATAACCCACAAGTATAGGGGATCGCAACAGTTTTCGAGGGTAGAGTATTCAACCCAAATTTATTGATTCGACACAAGGGGAGCCAAAGAATATTCTCAAGTATTAGCAGTTGAGTTGTCAATTCAAACACACTTGGAAACTTAGTATCTGCAGCAAAGTGTTTAGTATCAAAGTAATATGATAGTAGTGGTAACGGTAGCAAAAGGTAACAATAGCAAAAGTAATGTTTTTGGTATTTTGTAGTGATGATAGCAATAGCAACGGAAAAGTAAATAAGCGAAGAACAATATATGGAAAGCTCGTAGGCAATGGATCAGTGATGGAGAATTATGTCGGATGCAGTTCATCATGTAACAATCATAACACAGGGTGACACAGAACTAGCTCCAATTCATCAATGTAATGTAGGCATGTATTCCGAATATAGTCATACGTGCTTATGGAAAAGAACTTGCATGGCATCTTTTGTCCTACCCTCCCGTGGCAGCGAGGTCCTAGCGGAAACTAAGGGATATTAAGGCCTCCTTTTAATAGAGTACCGGAACAAAGCATTAGCACATAGTGAATACATGAACTCCTCAAACTACGGTCATCACCGGTAAGTATGCCGATTATTGTCACTTCAGGGTTAGCGGATCATAACACATAATAGGTGACTATAGACTTGCAAGATAGGATCAAGAACTCTCATATATTGATGAAAACATAATAGGTTCAAATCTGAAATCATGGCACTCGGGCCCTAGTGACAAACATTAAGCATAGCAAAGTCATAGCAACATCAATCTCAGAACATAGTGGATACTAGGGATCAAACCCTAACAAAACTAACTCGATTACATGATAGATCCCATCCAACCCATCACCGTCCAACAAGCCTACGATGGAATTACTCACGCACGGCGGTGAGCATCATGAAATTGGTGATGGAGGATGGTTGATGATGACGATGGCGACGGATTCCCCTCTCCGGAGCCCCGAACGGACTCCAGATCAGCCCTCCCGAGAGGTTTTAGGGCTTGGCGGCGGCTTCGTATCGTAAAACGCGATGAATTCTCCTCTCTGAATTTTTTCTCCCTGAAACCAAATATATAGAGTTGGGGTTGAGGTCGGAGGAGCTCTAGGGGGCCCACGAGGTAGGGGGCGCGCCCCCACCCTCGTGGACAGGTGGTGGGCCCCTGGTCTTCATCTTTTGCAAGGATTTTTTATATTTTCCGAATAGATGTTCCGTTAAGTTTCGGATCATTCCGAGAACTTTTGTTTCTGCACATAAATAACACCATGGTAATTCTGCTGAAAACAGTGTCACTCCGGGTTAGTTCCATTCAAATCATGCAAGTTAGAGTCCAAAACAAGGGCAAAAAGTGTTTGGAAAAGTAACTACGACGGAGACATATCATTGGCCACTGTCCAAGACATTGGACTATGGGATGACTTGCGTTGCCGGGATTCGTCGACTCCCTTGCCGGGGGTGCGACACTTGCCAGGACCCAATTCGTCGACTCCCTTGCCGGGAGTGGGTCTACTCGGTCGTGGGCCTTGGCAAGGCTCACGACTTTCTCCCTTACGGACTATATAAGAAGGCTCTGGCCAGTGAAATAACCCAGTTCGGTTCACTGTTCCTCACTCTGTGCTGCCTCCGGTGATCCCATCCCGACCGGCGTGCATGGCTGGTCGGGAGAGCAGGTGCCTCCAGAACCCTGTCATTCGAGATCCTGCCCGGGAGAATGACAATAAGGTTTTTGGGGAGCGTCTCGATGCGACTGCTCCCGATCCATCCCCAACTCCGTTCGCCTCTGCTTCCACTATTTCCTCTGCATCGACACCATGGCCGACGCCGCCGCCGCTAAGAAGAAGGCCACAGACGATGCCGAGGCTGCTGCTGCCGCCGTCGCCGCGTTGGCCTGGCCAACCAGAGGGTATGATATGTTCATCCCTCGTTTACTCGTACTTATGCTAGCCGTATGTGTGCTACTCATAGAAGGTTCGATTCTATGTTCTGTACGTGCTAGTATGCTTAGGTATCGCTATGAGATGCATACCTTTTATGCCATGCTTACTGTTTACTCGTGGATAAGTCTAATCGGAAAAGTGCTAATATTTCCAACAATCCAAAAACCTTATTTTAGGCACTTTTCAATTCAAGGCTTTGCTGCTACTCTGAAATCGGAAAAGTTTACCGGGACACATTTTAAGCATTGGTAGACTAGGACCACCTTGTGGCTCACAACGATGAATGTGTTCTGGGTTGGTGGTGTGTTCCTCACAGAAACGAATGCTCCTAAACAGGAGAAGGCGTTTAGGGAGGCAACCACAATCTTTCTGGGAGCAGTTCTGAGTGTGATTGGAGACAAGTTGGTTGACGTCTATATTCATATGGGCATTGCCAAAAACTTGTGGGATGCGCTCGAAGTCAAATTCGACGCAACTGATGCTGGCAGTGAGCTGTATGCCATGGAGTAGTTCCATGATTACAGGATGGTTGATAATCGTTCTGTATTGGACTAGGCTCATGAGATACAGTGCATTGCTAAGGAGCTGGAGCTCCTGAAGTGTGAGTTACCGGACAAGTTTGTCGCGGGTTGCATTATTGCAAAACTCCCTCCTAGTTGGAGGAACTTTGCTACTTCTCTTAAGCACTTGAGACGTGAATTCTCTGTTGAGGATGTCATTGGTCATCTCAGTGTTAAGCAAAACTCGAGAGCAAAGGACTCACACGTGAAAGGGGCAGAGGGTTCTTCTAGCGCCAATGTGGTGCAGAAGAACTTCCACAAGTTCAAGGGAAAGAACTCTGTCTAGCAGAATACTACCTTTAAGAAGAAGGGTAAGAAGAAAGACAAAAAGAGAGATGGCTGCTTTACTTGTGGTTCAGATGAACATTGGGCAAACAAGTGCCCAAACAAGTACAAGAAGCCAGCGCAGGACTCCAAGTTTGTGAATGTCACTCTGAGCAACAATGATGCGGCATCTGGGTATGGTAATCTGTTTACCATACTTTCAGCCTGTCAGTCCACCGATTGGTGGATTGAAACTGGGGCCAATATTCATGTATATGCTGATGTGTCTTTGTTTTCTTCCTACCAGGTCACACGAGATTGTTCCGTCCTGATGGGGAATGGCTCGCATGCTTCTATTCATGGTGTTGGCACGGTAGATCTGAAGTTTACTTCCGGAAAGATCGTGCAACTGAAGAACGTGCAGCATGTCCCCGCCATAAAAAAGAATCTCGTTAGTGGCTCCCTTCTATGTAAAGAAGGGTTTAAGTTAGTATTTGAGTCTAACAAAGTAGTCGTATCTCGATATGGACTATTTGTTGGAAAAGGATATGATTGTCGTGGTTTGTTCCGCCTTTCCCTGGAGGATTTCTGTAATAAAGCCGTGAACCAAATTCATTCTAATGTGAACGAATTTGAGGTTTGGCACTCACGTCTTTGTCACATAAATTTTGGTTGTATGACGCGTCTAGCTAAGATGGATTTAATCTCGAGTTTCACTTTAGCCAATGGCTCTAAGTGCCATGCGTGTGTACAAGCTAAGCAACCTCGTAAGCCTCACAAGCCCGTGAAGGAGAGACACCTGGCACCTCTAGAGCTCATACATTCAGATCTCTGTGAGATGAATGGTGTGTTGACTAAAGGTGGAAAGAAATACTTAATGACTCTGATTGATGATTCCACTAGATTCTGCTATGTGTATTTGTTAAATACTAAGGATGAGGCTCTACACTACTTTAAAGTCTATAAGTCTAAAGTTGAGAACCAACTTGAGAAGAAAATAAAAACGAGTCCTGTCTGATCGTGGTGGAGAGTACTTTTCTAATGAGTTTGATTTATTCTATGCGGAACATGGTATTATTCATGAGACGACGCCTCCCTACTCACCCCAGTCAAACGGGGTTGCCGAACGGAAAAACCGTACTCTAACTGATTTGGTTAACGCCATGTTAGATACATCGGGTTTATCCAAGGCATGGTGGGGGGAGGCTGTATTGACATCTTGTCATGTCCTAAATAAAGTTCCCACAAAGGATAATGAGACTACTCCCTATGAGCAATGGGAAAAGAAAAGAACTACACTCTCTTACTTGCGCACTTGGGGCTGTTTGGCGAAAGTCAACATGCCGATAATCAAAAAGCTCAAGTTGGGACCAAAGATCGTGGACTGTGTTTTTCTTGTCTATGCCAAGCATAGCATTGGCTATAGATTTCTAGTGGTGAAATCCGAGGTACCTGACTAGAAGGTCGGTACAATTATAGAGTCTAGGGATGCTACATTCTTTGAGGATATTTTCCCCATGAGAGATATGCAAAGCAATTCTAGACGGGAATCTGATGAGACTCCTGAACCTGCTATTCCGATGGAATATTATGAACATAAAAGTGATAAGAGTTCCACGGAGGATGATGAGGAAACTCATGTTAGGAGCAAGAGACAGAGGACTGTCAAAGTCCTTTGGTGATGATTTCCTCATGTACCTCGTGGATGATGATATTGCCAGCTCCATTTCAGAAGCTTATGCATCTCCGGATGCTGACTACTGGAAGGATGCGGTCCGTAGTGAGATGGATTCCATCTTGGCAAACGGGACATGGGAGATCACTGATCATCCTTATGGTTATCGACCATTAGGATGTAAGTGGGTGTTCAAAAGGAAGCTTAGGGCATCTCCAGCCGTTCGGCCCCCCAGGGCGCCTAAATAGAGCGGCATGGGGCCGTGCCGGTGCTAGTTCGGCCCCTGGGGGCGACCTAGCTCCTAGTCACGCCCCCAAGCGTTGGCCCCAGGATGCGGGAAATTTGAACTAGGTCGTTCCCGCTCACAAAAGACGCCACAAATCCTGCGATCGGACGTAGTCTGGCGTTACAAAAAAATAGAGCGCCGCACGCCGCAAGTTCGCGTGCGCAACGAATCACTCGGCGGGGTCGGCTCTAGGCGTTGGCGGAGTCGGCGTGCGCGGGTTCGGCGGTGTCGGAGCTGCTTTGATGCTGGGCTGTGTCGGCGCGGCTTCGGTACTGCTAGATGGCGATGTAGAGGCGTCGTTCGGGCTTGGCATCCATGTGGCTGTGGGCGCGAGAGCTGGCGTCGTTGGCGTCGTCGGCGTTGCCGTCTGCATCTGGTTCAGGATGAGGCCGCGCTCCGCCATGTACCACGCCCTGAGCTGCTCGTCGTTGCTCTGGAGCATGTCCGCCCCGCCCATCAGAAAAGCCATGTCGGTGTTCCTCTTCTTCGCGGCGACGTTCGCTCGGAGCAGGTCGACGTTGGTCCGGAGCAGGTCGAGCTTGATGGCGCTGTTCGTCATCAGCGATAACCACCACGCCTCGGTCTTCTCTTCACGTAGGACAGCCCGGGCCTGGGCGTCGGCGAGGCAATGCTCGATGGACTCCTGCACTCGCGCGGTTGCCGCGTCGGCGTTTTTCCCGTTCTTTGCCAATTTGTGGCCGTCCGGCCGCCCCTCTGACGCGCCCGGAGTCGTTGCGTCCGGCTTGTATGTCTCCTTGGCCTTGTCGAGGGTACGTCAGACTTCCGCCCACTTCTCGCACTTGTCAATGCGCTTGTAGACGTGGAGGAACTTGAAGTCGGCGTCGAGGTTGTCGCGCCGATACATGGTGAACATGCACAACAACTGCGCGGAGGAACAAACAGTTGGCAGGCGGCGGGCGTAGATGACGTAGAGATGCGGGCGAACGGCGTGCGTACCGGATCCTCAATGCTGGCGCCGCTCTCCGGGCGAGCCGCGACCTCCTCGACGATTCCATGCCATTTGTTGCACGCCCCCTGGATACGCCCCCAATGGTTCGCCATCGCCTTGGAGCCGCGCTGCATGTAGACGCCTTTGAAGTAGGGGTCGACGAGCTTCCGCTCGTCGAACTCGGCCTTGATGCGGTCCCAGTATGCCTTGAAGCTCTGGTTCGTGCCGGTGGTCGGGTCGAGGCAGATGACTTTCCATGCTTCGGCGAGGCATTCCTCCTCCTTGGACATCCACTTGATGCGCGGTTCGCCTGGCCTAGCCGCCCGCTTCTTCTTCTGGCGGCCCTTCGTTGGATCAGGAGCTGGCTCCTCCTCCTCCTCCTCCTCGTCCTCGAGTTCCTGCGCTTCGTGCACGTCCTCGCTGTAGACGTAGCCGAGCTCGGCCTCCATGTCGCCGTTGAGATCCACTATCTCGTCCTGGGTGGCGAACCCGGGAGACGAGGCGACCACGGTCGATCCTGTCGCGATGATGTTGTCCATGTCGGCTCCTGTGTCGTTAGTGTCGCCGAGGTGCGAGAAGGGCAGCGGTCCACGGCGGAGATGGGGCGTCGGTGTGGACGCGTAGGCGGGCGGCGAGTAGTTGTATGGAGGGTACTGCATGCCGACGAAGGCGGGCGAGGGTGTGCACGTCGCGGGGTGGCCATTGGGGAAGGTCATGTTTGGGTTGAACCCACCGTGCGCGTCGCCGTCAGTGTAGCCGGGCGACGATGATCCCCATGGAGATCCAACGCCTTGCTGTCCCCAGGGCGCGTACTGGGCGTGGCTGACGACGGATGGATTCATCATCCCCGCGTGGTCGACCAATGAGGAGGACGCCGCCGCGCGCGCCGTGTTGTCACGGGCCTTCTTGGCGATGGCCCTGTTCCGCCGGTCGGCGGTGACTGCGTCACGTCACTGAACTTCCACCCTCCACTCGGCGTTCAACATGCCCGGTGGCTTCAATGGCGGCACCCTCGGCTTCCTCTGCTTCGGCTGGGCCACGGTGCCAGTCGTGGTTGCCGCCGCGCGCGGCATGGCGTACTTCTTCGGTGGCATGGTGGCGACTGGAAGGCGAGCGGGAGGGGGCTTGGCGGGAGAAAGGGAGGGAATGGCGGGAGGAAGGCGAGTGAGCAGGAGGGATGCGAGGGAAAAGCATCAAGAAATAGCGGGAAAAGGCCCTCGGGTCGCCGCCAGGGCGGACCCACGCGCCTTTTTCGCTTATGCCGGCTCCCCAAGCACCCCCAGGGCGCCGGGTTTGGCCTGGGTCCGCCGGCACCAGTTTGGGCCCGAGCCGGCGGAAAACGGGCTTCTAGGGGCACGACTGGGCCGTTTTTTTGGCGCCGGCGCGGCAAAAACGCCTGGGGAGGGCCTGTTGGGGGTGCGGCTAGAGATGCCCTTAGGCCCGATGGTATTGTTGAGAATTACAAGGCTAGGCTTGTGGCCAAGGGTTATACCCAGAAAGAAGAAGAGGATTTCTTTGACACTTATTCACCTGTGGCTAGACTGACAACCATTCGAGTGTTACTCGCTTTGGCTGCCTCGCATGGTCTTCTCGTTCATCAGATGGACATTAAGACGACTTTCCTTAACGGAGAGCTAGACAAGGAAATTTACATGCAACAGCCTGATGGCTTTGTAGTAAATGGTCAGGAAAGAAAGGTGTGTAAGCTAGTGAAATCTCTGTATGGCCTGAAACAAGCGCCTAAGCAATGGCATGACAAGTTCAACACTACTCTCACATCTGCTGGCTTTGTTGTGAACAAAGCTGACAAATGTGTATACTATCGCTATGGTGGGGGAGAAGGTGTTATACTGTGTCTGTATGTCGATGACATACTGATATTTGGGACCCACCTCAAGGTCATTGAGGAGGTCAAGTCTTTTCTATCTCACAACTTTGAGAAGAAGGACCTGGGTGTGGCTGATGTTATCCTGAACATCAAGCTACTGAGAAATTATGAGGGTGGAATTACACTTTTGCAATCCCACTATGTTGAGAAGATTTTGAGCCGTTTTGGATATTCAGACTGCAAAACTTCTGCAACACCATATGATCCTAGCGTGCGGATTCGAAAGTTCTAAGGCACAACTGTAGATCAGTTGAGATACTCTGAAGTGGTTGGTTCACTGATGTACCTAGCATGTGCTACTCGTCCCACTACAAAAAATACACTTCCGTGATGATACGTGTTTGTCACAGTAGGTCGCGTTTTTGTCATGCATGTACATCCATGAAAAATTTATGACAACATCAAGATAGTCATACCTGTGCTGTCGTAGAAGTGTTCCATGACATTACCAAAATTATCATCACAGAAGTGTCCACTTCCATGACGATAAATCGCACGTCACAGAAGTGCTTTCGTCAAGGGTGACCGACACGTGGCATCCACCGTAACGGAACGCCGTTAAGCTATCGGGCCGGGTTTTGGATCCGATAACCCGTTAACAGCCTCGACCAATGGGAAATTTCCACATGTAAAATTCTTATTGGCCGGACGAAACACGTGTCAGCTCATCAGTGGGTCAGATAGGCGCCTATGATATGTCGACATGTGCCACGGCCCACCACTGGCCCATTTAGCTTACAAAGCTGGCCCGTTTGACTTGGTCAAAAGTTAACGGGCTGGCCCATGAAAAGCCTGTTAACGGTCTCTTCGTAAATAGCCCATTTTATGACCCGTTAACTCACGGCCCATTAGGCCCTAAAGGAAATCGGCCCAACAATGTCATGTGGGCCGTCGAATATAACACCAGCCCATTTCACTTTCGGCCCATGTATGGCCCACGACGTCTTTCGGCCCATATGAGGCCTTCGTATCTTTCGGCCCTTTACAGGCCCACGGTGACTCTAGCCCATAATGAACAGTAATTTTCTTTATACCTGTTAACGGCCCGTGATTTACATGGGCCGTTTCAAGCCCGTGTTAGCTTTTGACCTATTGACAGCCCATACGTTCTTGGGCTCCTTTTCGGCCCTCGATTACTTTCGGCCCGTTATTGGCATGTTCCCCTAATGGACCAAATTCTGCCCATGGCAAGAGTCAGCCCGTTATTGGCCTGTTCCCCTAATGGGCCAAATTCGACCCATGACAAGAGTCAACTTGTTACTGGCCTGTTACCCTAATGGGCCAAATTCGGCCCATGGCAAGAGTCGGCCCATTTCTGGCCTGTTAACCCGTTGTGCCGTTTCCAGCCCGTCCTATATTCTGGCCCATTAACAACCCGTTATGCCTGTGACAGAATTAAGCCGTTGCTGTCCTACGGCCTGTAAACGGCCTGTTATCGTGCTGGGCCGATACCAATTACGCCCGATTACGGCCCATGTAGACCCATTTATCCGACGACCCAAGGCCCACCGTTTACATGCCCATTTATCGATGGCCCGTAGGAGACCCATGGATCCTACGGCCCGTATATGGCCCATGGTAGTTGCGGCCACTAGCAAACCAGGGAAAAAGAAGACTAGGAAATAAATAAGGCCGAAACTAACGCTAGGCTATTAAGGCGATTGCACAGATTACATCCACTCGGCATCAAAGATCGCCACCAATGCAAATATAGGGAACACCCTACACTATACAAAAATGGCTTGCTGTTTTCTTCAGCCGGTGGCTGCACGTTAAGAATAAATTTTGTATCGCACCAAAACAAATTACAACTATATAACAAAAGGAAGGTTGGCATAAAACTTAACAGTCTAGCAGATAAATGCACCACCAGAAGTTCAGAAGCTCAGTTCATTTGACCTGACTGTTACGTTTTCATGTTGTATTGTCCGATGGAGCACCATAACCCTCGCCTTCATTTCCCCTAGGCTCCTGAACAACATAGCAAATGTCTGATAGTCTGGTTTCAAAACCATGCATATCTTGACGACATTGAGCAATGTTTCTCCTTGTTTCACAAAGGGTCTCTGTTAGGGAATGGACTTGTGTCTGGAGCGCAGATACAACATTGCTTTGAGCTTGCATATCTTGATCATGAGGCAGTTTGGACGATATTGCCTTAACAACCAACCCAGTATTACGCAGGAACGTGCTTTTGGCACTGTTAGTGGACAGGTACTGACCCACTGCAGCAAGAGCTGACATTGCGGTTATAGTTGCCTCGCCACCTTCAGAAGGTGGCGGTTCCACCATTTTTTCCATAGCTCGCTGAAAAGTTGAGGTTTTACATTAGTAGTACCAGAACAGAAGATATTAAGGAGGCAGCAAAACCAAACAAAATAGCTTTGGTCTATATACAGAACTTATTCTGGTGAACCCATGTAAAATATTAGTTGTATTTTATTGCAAAGTACATAATAAAACCAGGTTCCAAACATATGACCATGTACCATCGCTAATGTATTGTCTATTTCTTCACATTGTATTGAGGGCTAAGGATAAAGAGACGAAGTTTATAATACGGTAAGCATAGTATGACATCATTCATATCACAAAACAACTGAGAACAGACAAACAGGCAATTGTAACGTTGTGTGGGCAAGTCCAGCACGGAACTAGATTACGGGTCAAGATCAAAGGAACATCACTCCTCTCTTTTAAACCTTGTAAGGTGCAATGATACGCTAAGACAATTGTGTATAAAATTGAAAAGAGTAATAGACATTGGCTGCAAACCATGCAGTTCAAGGCACAAGTCAGAGTAAGTAGTAGTTAAAAGGCATGAGGATTAAGGACTTACAACAGCGGCTTTGACTGGTGTAGTCATGCCCTTCTTCTTGCTGGTGTGACAGTCCTTGAAGATTTCCACAGCATTTGGTTCAGGTACTTTTTGGTCCTTGCGGGCTTTCCTCTGCATTTCGAACAAGTCAATATAGATCTGATAATATGGTACAGCGAAAAGAGTGAAACAGCAGCTAATTACAAGAGCCTCGCAGTGTGCAATATAGCTACGAGATCCTGTCGTCTGTTGGAATTTCACTTTCGTACGGTTGGCCTTGTTCTTTGAACAGTTCACCTACAAGAAGATAGATTTGTGTGGCACATGCGTAAATAGGACTTCAACATGTGATCTGATCACATATATATATAATGTACCTGATACTTCGGATCAGACCAGTGTTTAACAAGGCCCCTCCAGTCTTCATCCGATATATTTTCCACTGGAGATGTTTGGGAAAGTTCACTGTTAGCCTTGCCTTCAAAGTGAGTTTTCCTCAAGTTATACCGATACTGTCGCAGAGCAGACTTGAAAACATGGGTGCAAGCTTGTCTGGTTGCATCATCTTGGCTATCCAACTTGAACCTCATCTGTTGAAAATTATGGGAGTCTCATTATCAGCAACCTAGAAAGTATGGGACAGAGCAAGACGATATTACTAGTTTCCATACATAACCATACTTACAGATAAATGGTCGAGGAAGGTGTTGAACTGGGTTTCGTCTTTGTCATTCCTGTACTGAATCCATGTTGGGAGGATACGTACATGACACCTAACGGCAACCGCTGCCTCTGATACTAACTTGGCTGACTCTGTAGCATCACGTGGCCTTTTTAAACCTGCCTCAAAACGGATCTCCATTCTTCCTCCTCTAGATTTAGTTAACCTATCGAGCATTATCCCTGATGTTTGTTTCCTCTTGCGCCTAGGTGCTAGTCCAACAACGAACATAGGAAGTGTTAGTGTACATCAAACTGTGAGACTACATATAAAGAAGCATGCAACTGTAACTTGACTCCAGCAACTACCTTCTTGCTGTTGAAGCTCACAAGGTTCATCTGATATTGCCAACTCGTCTTGTGTCAAGAGTGCTTGGGAAGTAGTGTCAGGTGGCAAGGGAGCTTGGGAACGTGCTGCTAGCTCAGTTGACGCACGAGTAAGTCGTGCAGCTGGTAGTACTGTGGTAGGTGTTGCAAGAACTAGGGCTGTCTCTGCTTGTTTGGTGGCAGCTATTTGTTTCTGTTTGGCTTTTTTTGCAACTCGTGTAGCATGGGATGCCGTGTTTGTAGAATTTTCCGCTGGACTTTGACCTTCTATTGCACCATCAGTACCAGCAGAATCTGCAGGATTCATCCGCTTCTCATTCCCTGCCATTCTGTGTTTCTTCCTCTTTCTCTGTGCCATGTTAAGTCAAGCCGACAAGAAAAACGAATAACAATTTAGTTCTTCAGAACAAATTGATGCGTGATGCAGACGAACTGAACTTTGATGTTAGACAACCACATGATAGGAGGATGTAATATGTATGAAAAACAGGACGGAAGAGATAACCAGAACTATGATGTGTAAACTAAGAAGAAGACATTTCACCAAATTAGAAGCAATGCAATGGAAGGTAGACACCATATGAAAGATGCTACAAATATCGCTCTGCCAAGTTAACAGTGTCTCATCATAAATGGCGTTTAAACAAATGTGAAGCAGTACAAGAAATAAATCATATGCAAGATGCAAACAACATCACACTACCATGTTAGAGGTCTCTCGTCATTAGTGCCATTGCATATTCACAGCATTGCATATTCACAGCTTATGATGTGTAAACTAAGGAGAAGGCATTTCAACAAATTAGAAGCAATGAAAGCTAGACACCATATGAAAGATGCAACGAATATCACTCTACCAAGTTAAAACTGTCTCGTCATAAGTGCCATTTCAACAAATTAGTAGTACAAGCTAGAAAAGAATGTGAGATGTAACCTATATCACACTCCGAAGTCAAACGTGTCTTATGATAAGTGATTGTTGCAGGTTACACAACAGTAGTAATTTGATGTAAGAACATGGTGTGATAGACAGATATTGTATGTTCTAGAAACAGGAACACGTGTCTTATTCAAGTATAATGTGTAAAGTAAGCAGATGGAATTCAACAAAATTAGAAGCAATACAAGCTAGACATCACACATAACATGCAACCACATATAACAGTGCCAAGTTAGAGGGAGCACCGGTGATGCTGCACTAGGGGAGACGTGCTCATCATAAACACAGCTTTGTTGAGTGTCTATGCATGTGTTGTCTTGGAAATCATCTTGGGGGTGTGGAGGAGTAGAAACTGTAGAGGCCCTCCGTTCGGAAGGAGCACCTTTATCCGCTGCCTTGCTAACTTCCTTCCGCTTTATTGATTTTGAATTGTCAAGTAAAACCGACAAGAAAAAGCAATAAAATTCTCTCTTCAGAACTCATTCATGCATGATACTGACAATCACTACTTTGATGTAAGGCAAACACATGATACCAGGATGGAATATGTACGAAAAACAGGACG
This sequence comes from Triticum aestivum, assembly GCF_018294505.1. Lineage (NCBI taxonomy): Eukaryota > Viridiplantae > Streptophyta > Magnoliopsida > Poales > Poaceae > Triticum > Triticum aestivum. Next base: position 535,626,094 of record NC_057794.1, read on the forward strand.
GCATGGCATGTTCACAACTGTTTGTGTAAACTAAGCAGAAACCATTCCAGCAAATAAGAAGCAATGCAAGCTAGACACCACATGAAAGATGCAACCAATATGACTCTGCCAAGTTAAAAGCGTCCCATCATAAATGGAATTTCAACAAATTAGAAGCAGCGCATGCTATAAATCATATGAAAGATGCAACTAATATCGCACTGCATATACTAAAGGTGTCTCGTCATGTTGATTGATGCGGGATACAAAAAAACAATAGTTTTATGTAAGGACATGCTTAATAGACAGATGTACTATGTACTAAATACAGGAAGGCATGTCACATTAACAGGTATAATGTATAAGCTAAGCAGACTAGCACATGCAGTTTAACCAGATTGGAAGAATTACAATCTAGACACCATATGCAACATGCAACCACATATCACGCTGCCAAGTTAGAGCAAGCACCTGCGATGCTAGTGTAGGGGAAATGCTGTAATCAACTACAGAGCTACGTTCACTATCTTCATCTAGCATTTCTGTTTCTTGAGAATCATGTCGGGAGGCTGACGCTGCATTCTTTAAATGAGGAGTAGTCCCCTTGCCTGCCTGCCTCGTCATAAGTGATTGATGAGGGATACACAAGAACATTAGTTTGATGTAAGAACATGGTTAATACACAGATGTACTAGTATGTACCAAAAACAGAAAGGCATGTCATATTCAAAGGTATAATGTGTAAGCTAAGCAGATGCAATTTAACCAAATTGGAAGCAATACAAGCTAGACATCCGGCTGGAGTGGTGAGCATGATCATCTAGGACCTGAGAGCCTGGTGGGAGGCGGGCTGCTTCGCCACCATCGCAGCTTTTTAGTTGGCTTCCAGGTGATGCCTATCTTTGCTGGGCTTGTCACTGGCTCGGCCAGTGCCCTGACTAGCTATTTGTCTTCTGGTGCTCACGGGATGGTGGTTCATGTAAAAAATATCTTTCCTTATCTTACCGACTTCGGCCTTTCGAATACAAGCTAGACACCATATGGAACATGCAACCACATATGACACCGCGAAGTTAAAGCAAGCACCTGGGATGGTGGTTCATTGCGAGCGAGGTCATCAACTCCAGAGCTACGTTTACCGTCTCCATCTGCTGACACTGCACCCTTTATAGCGCTGTAACGTGTCTTGCCTACCCGCATACGAAGCTGGAGCGACTTCTCTCTTTTCTTTTTGGCTTCTCTCATGGCAGCAGAGTCTGAAATACCCTTGCATAAAAACACAATAGTGAGAGTAAGGGTGAAGTGTGTGCAGAACTAGTGCACTGTAAAAGTAGCAGATAGCAGGTGGCTGAAAAATAAATGACAGGAGACATATGATAGCTCTACAACATTGCATGGCAAACAAAATTAGATTCTACTCCGTATGATTTTGTAATATATGAGCACAGGAAATGCAGGTACTCCTCCAGCACACCACCACATGTGGTCATATCTAAGATAACAGTCGACTGAAAATAAATAGGTCAGTCGATTTTTTTAATGAACCGTCCGATCTATAAGGAACGGGCAGATGGCCTTCGTCTACCTCCCGCCAGTCACTGTTGACGATCTTTCTCGAACCGCCAGCGACCACCGGCCCAGACCCCTGCCTCCGCCGCCCCGCCCTCCCATCGACCTCACACCACCGCCGTGCTTGGCAGCGCCCCCAGGCCATCCCTTTAATCCCGGCCGACCTCCAGATCGGGCGCCAGTAGCTCTAGGCCGCACACGCCCCTAAGATAAACACCAAGGCGCTGCTTCCCCGGCGTAATAGGCGTACTAGCGCCTGTTACGCCGGGGAATGCTTCCGTTAATTGGGAATCAACTGGCCAGAAATTGAAATTCAGGGGGGCGACGGACCTCTAGCTAAGGTGAAATAGTATATGAGGAGAAACCTTGTGCATCGCGAGTTACTAGGAACATCTAGTATCAAGAAGAAGCGGTCAACTAGTGTCTTCTGTGGGATGAATACCGTGCAAGCAGAGACGTAAGATTTGCACGAATAAGGGAAGAGGAGTACCTTTTTCGGTTGCCGGTGTGGTCACCTCCACATGTCGCGCCGGTCTTCTTCTTTTTACCGGGGAAACCGATCTTCTGGAGGGTGCAGGCTTGGACGAACCCATGGCCAAATTGTTGACTGTGTTGCCGTGGCCGTATGTCGGCGGGGGGAAGCAGATCCGAGGCGGCGAAGGACGGCGTAGCAGGAACAGCTCCGGTGCGGTGGAGGGTGGCGAAGTTGGAGCGGCAGCGGTGAGGCGCAGGACGGCGTGGTTGAACTGGCTCGGATACGGACGGCTCGGCCTCGGCTTCAACTACTAGCCGTGGAGGGCGTTGTGGTTGAGGTTGCGGTGGACGACGACATTGGGGTATCGGCTCCGGCATGATGGAGGAGGGCGGCGGTTGATGGGTGGGATGGGGTGGCGGACGGAGGACGTCGGAGTTTCGCGGCTGGTGCAGAGGTAGTTTTGGCGCCCACGGAGTACGAATGGGGAATCAGACGGGTGGGGGGGGGGACCATGTTTCGGTCTGGGACGCGCTTGTTTTTGGCTTTTTTGAACAGAAGATGGGACGCGCTTGTTTTTGGCTTTTTTGAATAGAAGATGGGACACGCTTGTTTGAAATTTGGGGAAAGTACAAACTTTGCCCCCCTCTTAAATTTCGGACCTACTGCAGGTCGGGGGTAGGATGGTAATCCCAGTTGTCCCAAATAGTGGGCGGGAGCGATTTCAGCCGCGTGCATGTGTGCTTAGGCGGCCATTGTGTATGAATGTTTTTCGGATGCGGTTGCGTGGCGTCTAGATGAAGCTACAAACCTACCCCGGTTTAGACCTTTGGACGTCGGGCCGGTAGGTTTCACGGGTCGGAGTTATTAGAAAAGTAATTTCCTTGTACTACCAAACATTGGTCTCACGCGGTTTCGGGCGAGTAGAGACTCTTTTGGCGCTTCGTTCGAAATTTTGAAACACAAGCATTCACGTTTAGAGTACTCTTGAGCTATGAGGATTGACCTAAATAGACAACGTTATATTTGACCTTGTATGTTTGAAAACCTCATTAAATTATCCGCTTCTTTTTGAAATTTTGACACTTGAAAATCCTATAACTACGATTATTTTGGAATGGAGGAGCTAAATTTGAATCTATTTTGTACACGACTACATATGCTATTATGTACAAAATCAGAGCAAAGATTGGTGCCCCCATAATTTAGATATGGTTTACAAATGCCATGATATCAAATTCAAATAATTGAATGGACTTCATGTTGAATTCGATTTTTTAAACCACCTTAAGTTGAATTCAAATGTATGCTAGTTCATAGGTAGCTATTTATAATGTCCATTGTGTAACTTTCGTATGTATAATGTGCTTTACACACACAACATGAACTATACTCACGTTTATATTCGATTGCTAAAGCGATGCATTGTCTGGAGTTCAAAATACTAACTATGTGGATCAATTGTGTCGAATAATAACATAGACATGCTCAAATTCGATAGAATCTAGATGTCTGATGGATCAATGACCGCTCCTTACGCGAATTGCAAATATCATGATCCCATCCTAATATTTGGATACAATTTATATCTTTAATCAATGTGTAGAGCAGTCTTTTACGTGTAGTTTCACTCTCCATCGGTGGTCTCTCACACATGCTCACACACTCTCTCCCGAGGTGTCTTTCTCGCACACATGCTCTAGATATAACCCTCCCTCCCTCTCGTAACCATTTACAACTGTTTTCACTAACCTTTATCACAAGCACTCTTCCTCTCGCAAACATACACACGCACAATCCTCATCGACCCTTTCTATATACATGGACCTGCCTACGTGTCTCATGTACGCACATTATCTTTACGCCTGTCTCTCACGCATTGTCTCACACCTCTCTTCCTAATCGACGAGTATGATTCTAGCAGAGCATTCTGTAGGATGCCCCTTAAAGTTAGGTTGGATGAATAGTAATATCAGAGATAAAGGGGTTACCTTAGTCCGAGAACCTAGGGTTACAAATCCTAGCCGGCTTTGTCAGTGGACACAGAGTCCTTCACAATTCTGCTATCTTTGTCTTGTACGACTAGTCATCCATGGGTCTTCCTAAATGCGTCACGGGCCGACCAATGTGGCGCAGGACGGAACCGAACGAAGGGCCTCACCTCGACCCACCGGACCTCACGCGGTGACACACCCTCTGCCCCCACGTCTCATTATCTTCTCACACCCACACATACCAACACAAACACCACACACACAGAAAATTTCTCCTGGTGCCTCTATTCCCTCCCCCCTTGCATATACACACTCAAGGGAATGGAATCTCTTGTCGTGACGTCATATTCGTCTCTCTCTCTCTAGACCACTCTCATTTCTCGTGCTATCTCTCCCACGCCCCCCCCGTCGGCCCCTCTATCCATGCCTCTCTCGAATACGTAATACACACACATACCTCTCTAGGCCCCGCCAAATGCATCAACTACACATTCACACATGTTACATCACGTACCCCATTGATCTAAAAAGCCCTCTCTTCACGTTTATTTCGCATACAACATTCCTTTTGAATAAAGTGTGGCCAAAAAATTATTTTAGAGTTTCTACATATATACAACATTACAAAGTTATATGGAGGAGTACGAACGCTAATTTGCATTGCATGGTGCCCACAATGATATTTATTCCGCACTGTGAATTTGTATATTTTTATACTATATACAAAGTTAGTCATAATAAAGAGAAACGAAGAGCATCTCTCTCTCCATCGCATACCCCCCTGTACGCCCCTTTCACGTATGCACACAAAACTATCTCTAGGTCCTCTAAAAATAAGCCCCCAGAAAATTCACGCATGTTTCATCTTTCTCTCGCGATATATGCAATGACGATCATTGTATTTGAAGCGAAAGCACGATACGTACATTGGACTTCAGAATCCACTCATTACGGTCACCATTTACGTTTAGTGGTTATTATACAGTCACGGGCTCACCGTACAACTCTGTATTTTCTCATGACATGACTAGTTGACCAGTTAAACGCTCCATGTGGCACCTCTAGTGTTGCATCACATTATCTCACTACCATCATGCCCACCCGTCGACTTGTATCTACTCTACATCTACACTCTTATAAAATACATAAAATACACTCTTATAAAAAACAGAGTTGGTGATGATGGTGTGCCTGCCATCCTGCAATATAGGCCGTCCGATTTATATCTGACGGATAGGAAAGAAACTATGGCAATTTTGCAAAAAGGTACCCACACACCTCTCCACATTTGCAAATAAGGCCTTCCCTCGTTCATCCTTTTCTCTCACAAGATAAACAAGTCATACAAATGCATCTTGATGTTACGTGCAACGCAAGGGCATCTTGCTAGCAAGAATGAAAACAAACGACAAAAAATATATTTGGACGGTGGTTCGAAGTCATGACCGTGGGCACAGTGGACAAGGTAGCCTTGTATTGGTATGCTGAGCCGTCTGTTTTAACACACAGGAGCTGGTGTGGTGATTATACACACACGCACGCATGCACACGAACTGCATCCACGCAACACTCACACAAACACATGCACCCACGCACGCACGCAACACTCACACGTACACACGCAGCCACGCACGCATGCAACACTCACACGCACACACGCACGCATGCATGCACACACCAGTACACCACACGACCAACACACACTCTCACGCTCAAGTGCTCAACCTACACGTGCATGCGCACACATCAGGCCCTGACAGACACATACACAACCAGGTGATTCCCGCACACAGGTTGGATCCTTGTCGCGCCTGCATAAATTTGTGTTTACCTGACCTTTTACCTATGCGAACTGACAGGTGGGACTGTTGGAAACGTAGTAATTTCAAAAAAATTCCTACACACACGCAAGATCATGGTGATGCATAGAACGAGGGGAGAGTGTGATCTACGTACCCTTGTAGACCGACAGCGGAAGCGTTAACACAACGCGGTTGATGTAGTCGTACGTCTTCACGGCCCGACCGATCAAGCACCGAAACTACGACACCTCCGAGTTTTAGCACACGTTCAGCTCGATGACGATCCCCGGACTCCAATCCAGCAAAGTGTCGGGGAAGAGTTCCGTCAGCATGACGGTGTGGTGACGATCTTGATGTTCTACCATCGCAGGGCTTCGCCTAAGCACCGCTACAATATTATCGAGGATTATGGTGGAAGGGGGCACCGCACACGGCTAAGAAAACGATCACGTGGATCAACTTGTGTGTCTAGGGGTGCCCCCTGCCCCCGTATATAAAGGAGCAAGGGGGAGGAGGCCGGCCCTAGGAGGGGCGCGCCAGGGAGTAGGATTCCTACTTCTAGCTGGAGTAGGTTTCCTCCTTTCCTAGTCTAACTAGGAGAAGGGGGGAAAGGGGGGAAGAGGGGAAGGAAGGGAGAGAGGGGCCGCGCCCCAAACCCCTTGTCCAATTTGGACTGGGCTTGGTAGGGGCGCGCGCCACCTCCTGGTCCTTCCCACTAAGGCCCATTAAGGCCCATTGCTTCTTCCTCGTATTCCCGTAACTCCCCGGTACCTCCGAAAATACCCGAATCACTCGGAACCTTTCTGATGTCCGAATATAGTCGTCCAATATATCGATCTTTACGTCTCGACCATTTCAAGACTCCTCCTCATGTCCTCGATCTCATCCGGGACTTCGAACTCCTTCGGTACATAAAAACTCATAAACTCATAATATAACTGTCATCGAAACCTTAAGCGTGCGGACCCTACGGGTTCGAGAACAATGTAGACATGACCGAGACACATCTCCGGTCAATAACCAATAGCGGAACCTGGATGCTCATATTGGCTCCCACATATTCTACGAAGATCTTTATCGGTCAGACCGCATAACAACATACGTTGTTCCCTTTGTCATCGCTATGTTACTTGCCCGAGATTCGATCGTCGGTATCTCAATACCTAGTTCAATCTCGTTATCGGCAAGTCTCTTTACTGATTCGTAATACATCATCTCGCAACTAACTCATTAGTTGCAATGCTTGCAAGGCTTATGTGATGTGCATTACCGAGAGGGCCCAGAGATACCTCTCCGACAATCGGAGTGACAAATCCTAATCTCGAAATATGCCAACCCAACATGTACCTTTGGAGACACCTGTAGAGCTCCTTTATAATCGCCCAGTTACTTGTGACGTTTGGTAGCACACAAAGTGTTCCTCTGGCAAACGGGAGTTGCATAATCTCATTGTCATAGGAACATGTATAAGTCATGAAGAAAGCAATAGCAACATACTAAATGATCGGGTGCTAAGCTAATGGAATGGGTCATGTCAATCACATCATTCTCCTAATGATGTGATCCCGTTAATCAAATGACAACAGATGTCTATGGTTAGGAAACATAACCATCTTCGATTAACGAGCTAGTCAAGTAGAGGCATACTAGTGACACTTTGTTTGTCTATGTATTCACACATGTATTATGTTTCCGGTTAATAAAATTCTAGCATTAATAATAAACATTTATCATTAAATAAGGAAATAAATAATAACTTTATTATTGCCTCTAGGGCATATTTCCTTCAGTCTCCCACTTGCACTAGAGTCAATAATCTAGATCACATCGACATGTGATTTAACATCAATAATTCACATCACCATGTGATTAACACCCATAGTTCACATCGCCATGTGACCAACACCCAAAGGGTTTACTAGAGTCAATAATCTAGTTCACATCGCCATGTGATTAACACCCAAAGAGTACTAAGGTGTGATCATGTTTTGCTTGTGAGATAATTTTAGTCAACGGGTCTGTCATATTCAGATCCGTAAGTATTTTGCAAATTTCTATGTCAACAATGCTCTGCATGGAGCTACTCTAGCTAATTGCTCCCACTTTCAATATGTATCCAGATTAAGACTTAGAGTCATCTGGATCAGTGTCAAAATTTGCATCGACGTAACCCTTTACGACGAACTTTTTGTCACGTCTATAATCGAGAAACATATCCTTATTCCATTAAGGATAATTTTGACCGCTGTCCAGTGATCTACTCCTAGATCACTATTGTACTCCCTTGCCAAAAAACAGTATAGGGTATACAATAGATCTGGTACATAGCATGGCATACTTTATAGAACCTATGGCTGAGGCATAGGGAATGACTTTCATTCTCTTTCTATCTTCTGCCGTGGTCGGGTTTTGAGTCTTACTCAACTTCACACCTTGTAACACAGGCAATAACTCTTTCTTTGACTATTCCATTTTGAACTTACTTCAAAATCTTGTCAAGGTATTTACTCATTGAAAAACTTATCAAGCGTCTTGATCTATCTCTATAGATCTTGATGCTCAATATGTAAGTAGCTTCACCGAGGTCTTTCTTTGAAAAACTTCTTTCAAAACACTCCTTTATGCTTTGAAGAATAATTCTACATTATTTCCGATCAACAATATGTCATTCAGATATACTTATCAGAAATGCTATAGTGCTCCCACTCACTTTCTTGTAAATACAGGCTTCACCGCAAGTCTGTATAAAACTATATGCTTTGATCATCTCATCAAAGCGCATATTCCAACTCCGAGATGCTTGCACCAGTCCATAGATGGATCGCTGGAGCTTGCACATTTTGTTAGCACCTTTAGGATTGACAAAACCTTCTGGTTGTATCATATACAACTCTTCTTTAATAAATCCATTAAGGAATGCAGTTTTGTTTATCCATTTGCCGGATTTCATAAAATGCGGCAATTGCTAATATGATCAGACAGACTTAAGGATAGACACGAGTGAGAAACTCTCATCGCAGTCAACACCTTGAACTTGTTGAAAACCTTTTGTGACAATTCTAGCTTTGTAGATAGTAACACTACTATCAACGTCCGTCTTCCTCTTGAAGATCCATTTAATCTCAATGGCTCGCTGATCTTTGGGCAAGTCAATCAAAGTCCATACTTTGTTCTCATACATGGATCTCATCTCAGATTTCATGGCCTCAAGCCATTTCGCGGAATCTGGGCTCATCATCGCTTCCTCATAGTTCGTAGGTTCGTCATGGTCAAGTAACATGACCTCCAGAACAGGATTACCGTACCACTCTGGTGTGGATCACACTCTAGTTTACCTACGAGGTTTGGTAGTAACTTGATCTGAAGTTACATGATCATCATCATTAGCTTCCTCACTAATTGGTATAGTAGTCACAGGAACAAAATTCTGTGATGAACTACTTTCCAATAAGGGAGCAGGTATAGTTACCTCATCAAGTTCTACTTTCCTCCCACTCACTTCTTTCGAGAGAAACTCCTTCTCTAGAAAGGATCCATTCTTAGCAATGAATAACTTGCCTTCGGATCTGTGATAGAAGGTGTACCCAACATTTTTCTTTTTGGGTATCCTATGAAGACGCACTTCTCCGATTTGGGTTTGAGCTTATCAGGTTGAAACTTTTTCACATAAGCATTGCAACCTCAAACTTTTAAAAAGTGACAACTTAGGTTTCTTGCCAAACCACAGTTCATACGGTCTCGTCTCAACGGATTTAGATGGTGCCCTTTTTTCGTGAATGCAGCTGTCTCTAATGCATAACCCCAAAACTATAGTGGTAAATCGGTAAGAAACATCATAGATTGTACTATGTCCAATAAAGTACGGTTATGACGTTCGGAGACACCATTATGCTGTGGTGTTCTAGGTGGCATGAATTTGTGAAACTATTCCATATTGTTTTAATTGAAGACCAAACTCGTAACTCAAATATTTGTCTCCGCGATCAGATCGTAGAAACCTTATTTTCTTGTTACGATGTTTTTCCACTTCACTCTGAAATTCTTTGAACTTTTCAAATGTTTCAGACTTATGTTTCATCAAGCAGATATACCCATATCTGCTCAAATCATATGTGAAGGTCAGAAAATAATGATACCCACCACGAGCTTTAACACTCATCGGATCGCATACATCAGTATGTATTATTTCCAATAAGTCAGTTGCTTGCTCCATTGTTCCGGAGAATGGAGTCTTTAGTCATCTTGCCCATAAGGCATGGTTCGCAAGCACCAAGTGATTCATAATCAAGTGATTCCAAAATCCCATCAGCATGGAGTTTCTTCATGCGCTTTACACCAATATGACCTAAACGGCAGTGCCACCAATAAGTTGCACTATCATTATTAACTTCGCATCTTTTGGTTTCAATATTATGAATATGTGTATCACTACGATCGAGATCCAATGAACTATTTTCATTGGGTGTGTAACCATATAAGGTTTTATTCATGTAAAAAAGAACAACAATTTATTCTCTTACTTAAATGAATAACCGTATTACAATAAACATGATCAAATCATATTCATGCTCAACGCAAACACCAAATAACACTTATTTAGGTTCAACACTAATCCCAAAAGTATAGGGAGTGTGTGATGATGATCATATCAATCTTGGAACCACTTCCAACACACATCGTCACTTCACCCTTAACTAGTCTCTGTTTAGTCTGCAACTCCCGTTTCGAGTTACTAATCTTAGCAACTGAACTAGTATCAAATACTGAGGGGTTGCTATAAACACTAGTAAAGTACACATCAATAACATGTATATCAAATATACTTATGTTCACTTTGCCATCCTTCTTATCCGCCAATCACTTGGGGTAGTTCCGCTTCCACTAACCAGTCCCTTTGAAGTAGAAGCACTTAGTCTCAGGCTTAGGACCAGACTTGGGCTTCTTCACTTGAGCAGCAACTTGCTTGTTGTTCTTCTTGAAGTTCCCCTTTTTTTTCCTTTGCCCTTTTCTTGAAACTAGTGGTCTTGTCTACCATCAACACATGATGTTTTTCTTGATTTCTACCTTCGTTAATTTCAGCATTACGAAGAGCTTGGGAATCATTTCCATTATCCCTTGCATATCATAGTTCATCATGAAGTTCTACTAACTTGGTGATGGTGACTAGAGAATTCTGTCAATCACTATCTTATCTGGAAGATTAACTCCCACTTGATTCAAGCGATTGTAGTACCCAGATAATCTGAGCACATGCTCACTAGTTGAGCGATTCTCCTCCATCTTTTAGCTATAGAACTTGTTGGAGACTTCATATCTCTCAACTGGGTATTTGCTTGAAATATTAACTTCAACTTTGGAACATCTCATATGGTCCATGACGTTCAAAACGTCTTTGAAGTCCCGATTCTAAGCCATTAAGCATGGTGCACTAAACTATCAAGTAGTCATCATATTGAGCTAGCCAAACGTTCATAACGTCTGCATCTGCTCCTGCAATAGGTCTGTCACCTAGCGGTGCATCAAGGACATAATTCTTCTGTGCAGCAATGAGGATAAACCTCAGATCACGGATCCAATCCGCATCATTGCTACTAACATCTTTCAACACAATTTTCTCTAGGAACATATCAAAATAAACACAGGGAAGCAACAACGCGAGCTATTGATCTACAACATAATTTGCAAAATACTACCAGGACTAAGTTCATGATAAATTTAAGTTCAATTAATCATATTACTTAAGAACTCCCACTTAGATAGACATCCCTCTAATCCTCTAAGTGATCACGTGATCCAAATCAACTAAACCATGTCCGATCATCACGTGAGATGGAGCAGTTTCATTGGTGAACATCACTATGTTGATCATATCTACTATATGATTCACGCTCGACCTTTCGGTCTTAGTGTTCCGAGGCCATATCTGCATATGCTAGGCTCGTCAAGTTTAACCTGAGTATTCTGCGTGTGCAAACTGTTTGCACCCGTTGTATTTGAACGTAGAGCCTATCACACCCGATCATCACGTGGTGTCTCAGCACGAAGAACTTTGGCAACGGTGCATACTCAGGGAGAACACTTTATCTTGAAATTTAGTGAGAGATCATTTTATAATGCTACCGTCAATCAAAGCAAGATAAGATGCATAAAAGATAAACATCACATGCAATCAATATAAGTGATATGATATGGCCATCATCTTCTTGTACTTGTGATCTCCATCTCCGAAGTATCGTCATGATCACCATCGTCACCGGAGCGACACCTTGATCACCATCGTAGCATCGTTGTCGTCTCGCCAATCTTATGCTTCCACGACTATCGCTACCGCTTAGTGATAAAGTAAAGCATTACAGCGCAATTGCATTGCATACAATAAAGTGACAACCATATGGCTCCTGCCAGTTGCCGATAACTCGGTTACAAAACATGATCATCTCATACAATAAATTTAGTATCATGTCTTGACCATATCACATCACAACATGCCCTGCAAAAACAAGTTAGACGTCCTCTACTTTGTTGTTGCAAGTTTTATGTGGCTGCTACGGGCTTAAGCAAGAACCAATCTTACCTACGCATCAAAACCACAACGATAGTTTGTCAAGTTGGTGTTGTTTTAACCTTCACAAGGACCGGGCGTAGCCGAACTCGGTTCAACTAAAGTTGGAGAAACTGACACCCGCTAGCCACCTTTGTGCAAAGCACGTCGGGAGAACCGGTCTCGCGTAAGCATACGCGTAATGTCGGTCCGGGCCGCTTCGTCCAACAATACCGCCGAACCAAAGTATGACATGCTGGTAAGCAGTATGACTTATATCGCCCACAACTCACTTGTGTTCTACTCGTGCATATAACATCAACACATAAAACCTAGGCTCGGATGCCACTGTTGGGAACGTAGTAATTTCAAAAAAATTCCTACGCACACGCAAGATCATGGTGATGCATAGCAACGAGGGGAGAGTGTGATCTATGTACCCTTGTAGACCGATAGCGGAAGCGTTAGCACAACGCGGTTGATGTAGTCGTACGTCTTCACGGCCCGACCGATCAAGCACCGAAACTACGACACCTCTGAGTTTTAGCACATGTTCAGCTTGATGACGATCCCTGGACTCCGATCCAGCAAAGTGTCGGGGAAGAGTTCCGTCAGCACGATGGCGTGGTGACGATCTTGATGTTCTACCGTCGCAGGGCTTCGCCTAAGCACCGCTACAATATTATCGAGGATTATGATGGAAGGGGGTGAAGGAAATATGCCCTAGAGGCAATAATAAAGTTATTATTTATTTCCTTATATCATGATAAATGTTTATTATTCATGCTAGAATTGTATTAACCGGAAACATAATACATGTGTGAATACATAGACAAACTTAGTGTCACTAGTATGCCTCTACTTGACTAGCTCGTTAATCAAAGATGGTTATGTTTCCTAACCATGAACAAAGTGTTGTTATTTGATTAACGAGGTCACATCATTAGTTGAATGATCTGATTGACATGACCCATTCCATTAGCTTAGCACCCGATCGTTTAGTATGTTGCTATTGCTTTCTTCATGACTTATACATGTTCCTATAACTATGAGATTATGCAACTCCCGTTTACCGGAGGAACACTTTGGGTGCTACCAAACGTCACAACGTAACTGGGTGATTATAAAGGAGTACTACAGGTGTCTCCAAAGGTACATGTTGGGTTGGCGTATTTCGAGATTAGGTTTTGTCACTCCGATTGTCGGAGAGGTATCTCTGGGCCCTCTCGATAATGCACATCACTTAAGCCTTGCAAGCATTGCAGCTAATGAGTTAGTTGCAGGATGATGTATTACAAAACGAGTAAAGAGACTTGCCGGTAACAAGATTGAACTAGGTATTGGATATAGACGATCGAATCTCGGGCAAGTAACATACCGATGACAAAGGGAACAATGTATGTTGTTATGCGGTCTGACCGATAAAGATCTTCGTAGAATATGTAGGAGCCAATATGGGCATCCAGGTCCCGCTATTGGTTATTGACCGGAGACATGTCTCGGTCATGTCTACATTGTTCTCGAACCCGCAGGGTCCGCACGCTTAAGGTTACGATGACAGTTATATTATGAGTTTAGGAATTTTGATGTATCGAAGGTTGTTCGGAGTCCCGGATGTGATCACGGACATGACGAGGAGTCTCGAAATGGTCGAGACGTAAAGATTGATATATTGGAAGCCTATGTTTGGATATCGGAAGTGTTCCGGGTGAAATCGGGATTTTACCGGAGTACCGGGAAGGTTACCGGAACCCCCCGGGAGCTAAATGGGCCACGATGGGCCTTAGTGGAAAAGAGAAGAGGCAGCCCTACATGGGCTGCGCACCTCCCCCTTCCCCTAGTCCTATTAGGACTAGGAGAGGTGGCCGGCCCCCTCCCTCTCTTTTCCCCCTCCGTGAATCCTATTCCAACTAGGATTGGGGGGGGGGGGAATCCTACTCCCAGAGGGAGTAGGACTCTCCTGGCGCGCCTCCTGTGGCCGGCCAGCCTCCCCCCTCTAGTCCTTTATATACTGAGGTAGAGGCACCCTAGAACACACAAGTTGATCCACGTGATCTACTCCTTAGCCGTGTGCGGTGCCCCCAGCCACCATATTCCTTGATAATACTGTAGCGGAGTTTAGGCGAAGCCCTGCTGCTGTAGTGCATCAAGATCGTCACCACGCCGTCGTGCTGACGGAACTCTTCCCCGACACTTTGCTGGATCAGAGTCCGGGGATCGTCATCGAGCTGAATATGTGCTCGAACTCGGAGGTGCCGTAGTTTCGGTGCTTGATCGGTCGGATCGGGAAGACGTACGACTACTTCCTCTATGTTGCGTCAACGCTTCCGCAGTCGGTCTGCGTGGGTACATAGACAACACTCTCCCCTCTCTTCGCTATGCATCACATGATCTTGCGTGTGTGTAGGATTTTTTTTTGAAATTACTACGTTCCCCAACAGTGGTATCAGAGCCTAGGTTTTATATGTTGATGTTATATGCACGAGTAGAACACAAGTGAGTTGTGGGCGATATAAGTCATACTGCCTACCAGCATGTCATACTTTGGTTCGACGGTATTGTTGGATGAAGCGGCCCAGACCGACATTACACGTACGCTTACGCGAGACCGGTTCTCCCGACGTGCTTTGCACAGAGGTGGCTTGTGGGTGACAGTTTCTCCAACTTTAGTTGAACCAAGTGTGGCTACGCCCGGTCCTTGCGAAGGTTAAAACGGAGTCAAATTGACAAACTATCGTTGTGGTTTTGATGCGTAGGTGAGATTGGTTCTTACTTAAGCCCGTAGCAGCCATGTAAAACTTGCAACAACATAGTAGAGGATGTCTAACTTGTTTTTGCAGGGCATGTTGTGATGTGATATGGTCAAAACGTGATGAGATATAAGTTGTTGTATGAGATGATCATGTTTTGTTAAAGTTATCAGCAACTGGCAAAAGCCTTATGGTTGTCTCTATATTGCATAAGATGCAAGCGCCAAATAATTGCTTTACTTTATCGCTATGCGATAGCAATAGTTGCAAGAGCAATTGTTGGCGAGACGACCACGTGACGACACATTGATATAGATCAAGATGATGGAGATCATGGTGTCATGCCGGTGACGATATAGATCATGTCAGTACTTTGGAGATGGAGATCAAAGAAGCAAGATGATGATGGCCATATCATGTCACATATTTTGATTGCATATGATGTTTATCTATTATACATCTTATTTCGCTTAGTTTGACGGTAGCATTATAAGATGATCTCTCACTAAATTATCAAAAAGTGTTCTCCCTGAGTATGCACCGTTGCCAAAGTTCGTCGTGCCCAGACACCACGTGATGATCGGGTGTGATAAGCTCTACGTCCATGTACAACGGGTGCAAGCCAGTTTTGCACACGCAGAATACTCGGGTTATACTTGACGAGCCTAGCATATGCAGATATGGCCTCGGAACACGGAGACCGAAAGGTCGAGCGTGAATCATATAGTAGATATGATCAACATAATGATGTTCACCACTGAAAACTACTCCATCTCACGTGATGATCGGTTATGGTTTAGTTGATTTGGATCACGTGATCACTTAGAGGATTAGAGGGATGTCTGTCTAAGTGGGAGTTCTTAAGTAATATGATTAATTGAACTTTAATTTATCATGAACTTAGTCCTGGTAGTATTTTGCAAATTATGTTGTAGATCAATAGCTCGCGTTGTTGCTTCCCTGTGTTTATTTTGATATGTTCCTAGAGAAAATTGTGTTGAAAGATATTAGTAGCAATGATGCGGATTGGATCCGTGATCTGAGGTTTATCCTCATTGCTACACAGAAGAATTATGTCCTTGATGCACCGCTAGGTGACAGACCTATTGCAGGAGCAGATACAGACGTTATGAATGTTTGGCTAGCTCAATATGATGACTACTTGATAGTTTAAGTGCACCATGCTTAACGGCTTAGAATCGGGACTTCAAAGACGTTTTGAACATCATGGACCATATGAGATGTTCCAGGAGTTGAAGTTAATATTTCAAGCAAATACCCGAGTTGAGAGATATGAAGTCTCCAACAAGTTCTATAGCTAAAAGATGGAGGAGAATCGCTCAACTAGTGAGCATGTGCTCAGATTGTCTGGGTACTACAATCGCTTGAATCAAGTGGGAGTTAATCTTCCAGATAAGATAGTGATTGACAAAATTCTCTAGTCACCATCACCAAGTTAGTAGAACTTCGTGATGAACTATAATATGCAAGGGATAACGGAAACAACTCCCAAGCTCTTCGTGATGCTGAAATCAACGAAGGTAGAAATCAAGAAAAACATCAAGTGTTGATGGTTGACAAGATCACTAGTTTCAAGAAAAGGGCAGAGGGAAGAAGGGAACTTCAAGAAGAACAGCAAGCAAGTTGCTGCTCAAGTGAAGAAGCCCAAGTCTGGTCCTAAGCCTGAGACTAAGTGCTTCTACTGCAAAGGGACTGGTCACTGGAAGCGGAACTACCCCAAGTGATTGGTGGATAAGAAGGATGTCAAAGTGAACATAAGTATATTTGATATACATGTTATTGATGTGTACTTTACTAGTGTTTATAGCAAACCCCTCAGTATTTGATACTAGTTCAGTTGCTAAGATTAGTAACTCGAAACGGGAGTTGCAGAATAAACAGAGACTAGTTAAGGGTGAAGTGACGATGTGTGTTGGAAGTGGTTCCAAGATTGATATGATCATCATCGCACACTCACTATAATTTTGAGATTAGTGTTGAACCTAAATAAGTGTTATTTGGTGTTTGCGTTGAGCATGAATATGATTTGATCATGTTTATTGTAATACGGTTATTCATTTAAGTAAGAGAATAAATTGTTGTTCTGTTTATATGAATAAAACCTTATATGGTTACACACCCAATGAAAATAGTTCGTTGGATCTCGATCGTAGTGATACACATAATCATAATATTGAAACCAAAAGATGCAAAGTTAATAATGATGGTGCAACTTATATGTGGCACTGCCGTTTAGGTCATATTGGTGTAAAGCGCATGAAGAAACTCCATGCTGATGGGCTTTTGGAATCACTTGATTATGAATCAGTTGATGCTTGCGAACCATGCCTCATGGGCAAGATGACTAAGACTCCGTTCTTCGGAACAATGGAGCGAGCGACAGATTTGTTGGAAATCATACATACTGATGTATGTGGTCCGATGAATATTGAGGCTCGCGACATGTATCATTATTTTCTGATCTTCACAGATGATTTGAGCAGATATGAGTATATCTACTTGATGAAACATAAGTCTGAAACATTTGAAAAGTTCAAAGAATTTCAGAGTGAAGTGAAAAATCATCGTAACAAGAAAATAAAGTTTCTACGATCTTATCGTAGAGAAGAGTATTTGAGTTACGAGTTTGGCTTTCGGTTAAAAACAATGTGAAATAGTTTCACTACTCACGCCACCTGGAACACCACAATGTAATGGTGTGTCCGAACGTCATAACCGTACTTTATTAGATATGGTGCGATCTATGATGTCTCTTACCGATCTACTATGATCGTTTTGGGGTTATGCATTAGAGACAGCTGCATTCACGTTAAATAGGGCACCATCTAAGTCCATTGAGACGACACAATCTGAACTGTGGTTTGGCAAGAAACCAAAGTTGTCGTTTCTTAAAGTTTGGGGTTGCGATGCTTATATGAAAAAGTTTCATCCTGATAAGCTCAAACTCAAATCGGAGAAGTGCGTCTTCATAGGAATTCCAAAGGAAACTATTGGATACACCTTCTATCACAGATCCGAAGGCAAGACTTTTGTTGCTAAATTCGGAAACTTTCTGGAGAAGGAGTTTCTCTCGAAAGAAGTGAGTGGGAGGAAAGTAGAACTTGACGAGGTAACTGTACCTGCTCCCTTATTGGAAAGTAGTACATCACAGAAAACTGTTTCCGTGACACCTACACCAGTTAGTGAGGAAGCTAAAGATGATGATCATGAAACTTCAGAACAAGATACTACTGAACCTCGTAGATCAACCAAAGTAAGATCCGCGCCAGAGTGGTACGGTAATCCTGTTCTGGAAGTCATGCTACTAGATCATGATGAACCTATGAACTATGAAGAAGCGATGGTGAGCCAGATTCCGCAAAGTGGCTTGAAGCCGTGAAATCTGAGATATGATCCATGTATGAGAACAAAGTATGGACTTTGGTTGACTTGCCCGATGATCGGCAAGCCATAGAAAATAAATGGATCTTCAAGAGGAAGACGGACGCTAATAGTAGTGTTACTATCTACAAAGCTAGAATTGTCGCAAAAGGTTTTCGACAAGTTCAAGGTGTTGACTACGATGAGATTTTCTCACTCGTATCTATGCTTAAGTCTGTCCGAATCATGTTAGCAATTGCCGCATTTTATGAAATCTGGCAAATGGATAAACAAAACTGCATTCCTTAATGGATTTACTAAAGAAGAGTTGTATATGATGCAACTAGAAGGTTTTGTCGATCCTAAAGGTGTTAACTAAATATGCAAGCTCCAGCGATCCATCTATGGACTGTTGCAAGAATCTCGGAGTTGGAATATACGCTTTGATAAGTTGATCAAAGCATATAGTTTTATACAGACTTGCGGTGAAGCCTGCATTTACAAGAAAGTGAGTGGGAGCACTACAAAATTTCTGATAAGTATATGTGAATGACATATTGTTGATCGGAAATAATGTAGAATTATTCTGCAAAGCATAAAGGAGTGTTTGAAAGGAGTTTTTCAAAGAAAGACCTCGATGAAGCTGCTTACATATTGAGTATCAAGATCTATAGAGATAGATCAAGACACTTGATAAGTTTTTTCAATGAGTACATACCTTGACAAGATTTTGAAGTAGTTCAAAATGGAACAGTCAAAGAAAAGGTTTCTTGCCCGTGTTACAAGGTGTGAAGTTGAGTAAGACTCAAAGCCCGACCACGGCAGAAGATAGAAAGAGAATGAAAGTCATTCCCTATGCCTCAGTCATAGGTTCTATAAAGTATGCCATGCTGTATACCAGATCTATTGTATGCCCTACCACTGAGTTTGGCAAGGGAGTACGATAATGATCTAGGAGTAGATCACTGGACAACGGTCAAAATTATCCTTAGTGGAATAAGGATATGTTTCTCGATTATGGAAGTGAAAAAAAGGTTCGTCGTAAAGGGTTACGCCGATGCAAGTTTTGACACTAATCTAGATGACTCTAAGTCTCGTCTAGATACATATTGAAAGTGGGAGCAATTAGCTAGAGTAGCTCCATGCAGAGCATTGTTGACATAGAAATTTGCAAAATACATGCGGATCTGAATGTGGCAGACCCGTTGACTAAGACTCTCTCACAAGCAAAACATGATCACACCTTAGTACTCCTTGGGTGTTAATCACATAGCGATGTGAACTAGATTACTGAATCTAGTAAACCCTTTGGGTGTTGGTCACATGGCGATGTGAACTATGGGTGTTAATCACATGATGATGTGAACTATTGATGTTAATCACATGGTGATGTGATCTAGATTATAGACTCTAGTGCAAGTGGGAGACTGAAGGAAATATGCCCTAGAGGCAATAATAAAGTTATTTTTTATTTCCTTATATCATGATAAATGTTTATTATTCATGCTAGAATTGTATTAACCGGAAACATAATACATGTGTGAATACATAGACAAACTTAGTGTCACTAGTATGCCTCTACTTGACTAGCTCGTTAATCAAAGATGGTTATGTTTCCTAACCATGAACAAAGTGTTGTTATTTGATTAACGAGGTCACATCATTAGTTGAATGATCTGATTGACATGACCCATTCCATTAGCTTAGCACCCGATCGTTTAGTATGTTGCTATTGCTTTCTTCATGACTTATACATGTTCCTATAACTATGAGATTATGCAACTCCCGTTTACCGGAGGAACACTTTGGGTGCTACCAAACGTCACAACGTAACTGGGTGATTATAAAGGAGTACTATAGGTGTCTCCAAAGGTACATGTTGGGTTGGCGTATTTCGAGATTAGGTTTTGTCACTCCGATTGTTGGAGAGGTATCTCTGGGCCCTCTCGGTAATGCACATCACTTAAGCCTTGCAAGGATTGCAGCTAATGAGTTAGTTGCGGGATGATGTATTACAAAACGAGTAAAGAGACTTGCCGGTAACAAGATTGAACTAGGTATTGGATACAGACGATCGAATCTCGGGCAAGTAACATACCGATGACAAAGGGAACAACGTATGTTGTTATGCGGTCTGACTGATAAAGATCTTCGTAGAATATGTAGGAGCCAATATGGGCATCCAGGTCCCGCTATTGGTTATTGACCGGAGACATGTCTCGGTCATGTCTACATTGTTCTCGAACCCGTAGGGTCCGCACGCTTAAGGTTACGATAACAGTTATATTATGAGTTTAGGCATTTTGATGTACCGAAGGTTGTTCGGAGTCCCGGATGTGATCACGGACATGACGAGGAGTCTCTAAATGGTCGAGACGTAAAGATTGATATATTGGAAGCCTATGTTTGGATATCGGAAGTGTTTCGGGTGAAATCGGGATTTTACCGGAGTACCGGGAAGGTTACTCGAACCCCCCGGGAGCTAAATGGGCCATGATGGGCCTTAGTGGAAAAGAGAAGAGGCAGCCCTACATGGGCTGCGCGCCTCCCCCTTCCCCTAGTCCTATTAGGACTAGGAGAGGTGGCCGGCCCCCTCTCTCTCTTTTCCCCCTCCGCGAATCCTATTCCAACTAGGATTGGGGGGGGGGGGAATCCTACTCCCAGAGGGAGTAGGACTCTCCTGGCGCTCCTCCTGTGGCCGGCCAGCCTCCCCCCTCTAGTCCTTTATATACTGAGGTAGAGGCACCCTAGAACACACAAGTTGATCCACATGATCTATTCCTTAGCCGTGTGCGGTGCCCCCAGCCACCATATTCCTCGATAATACTGTAGCGGAGTTTAGGCGAAGCCCTGCTGCTGTAGTGCATCAAGATCGTCACCACGCCGTCGTGCTGACGGAACTCTTCCCCGACACTTTGCTTGATCGGAGTCCGGGGATCGTCATCGAGCTGAACGTGTGCTCGAACTCGGAGGTGCCGTAGTTTCGGTGCTTGATCGGTCGGATCGGGAAGACGTACGACTACTTCCTCTACGTTGCGTCAACGCTTCCGCAGTCGGTCTGCGTGGGTACGTAGACAACACTCTCCCCTCTCGTTGCTATGCATCACATGATCTTGCGTGTGTGTAGGAATTTTTTTGAAATTACTACGTTCCCCAACAGGGGGCACCACACACAGCTAAGAAAACGATCACGTGGATCAACTTGTGTGTCTAGGGGTGCCCCCTGCCCCCGTATATAAAGGAGCAAGGGGGAGGAGGCCGACCCTAGGAGGGGCGCGCCAGGGAGTAGGATTCCTACTTCTAGTTGGAGTAGGTTTCCTCCTTTCCTAGTCCAACTAGGAGAAGGGGGGAAAGGGGGGAAGAGGGGAAGGAAGGGAGAGAGGGGCCGCGCCCCAAACCCCTTGTCCAATTCGGACTGGGCTTGGGAGGGGCGCGCGCCACCTCCTGGTCCTTCCCACTAAGGCCCATTAAGGCCCATTGCTTCTTCCTCGTATTCCCGTAACTCCCCGGTACCTCTGAAAAATACCCGAATCACTCAGAACATTCCCGATGTCCGAATATAGTCGTCCAATATATCGATCTTTACGTCTCGACCATTTCGAGACTCCTCGTCATGTCCCTGATCTCATCCGGGACTCTGAACTCCTTCGGTACATCAAACTCATAAACTCGTAATATAACTGTCATCGAAACCTTAAGCGTGCGGACCCTACGGGTTCGAGAACAATGTAGACATGACCGAGACACGTCTCTGGTCAATAACCAATAGCGGAACCTGGATGCTCATATTGGCTCCCACATATTCTACGAAGATCTTTATCGGTCAGACCGCATAACAACATACGTTGTTCCCTTTGTCATCGGTATGTTACTTGCCCGAGATTCGATCGTCGGTATCTCAATACCTAGTTCAATCTTGTTACCGGCAAGTCTCTTTACTCATTTCGTAATACATCATCTCGCAACTAACTCATTAGTTGCAATGCTTGCAAGGCTTATGTGATGTGCATTACTGAGGGCCCAGAGATACCTCTCCGACAATCGTAGTGACAAATCCTAATCTCGAAATACGCCAACCCAACATGTACCTTTGGAGACACCTGCAGAGCTCCTTTATAATCACCCAGTTACGTTGTGACGTTTGGTAGCACACAAAGTGTTCCTCCAGCAAACGGGAGTTGCATAATCTCATAGTCATAGGAACATGTATAAGTCATGAAGAAAGCAATAGCAACATACTAAATGATCGGGTGCTAAGCTAATGGAATGGGTCATGTCAATCACATCATTCTCCTAATGATGTGATCCCATTAATCAAATGACAACACATGTCTATGGTTAGGAAACATAACCATCTTCGATTAACGAGCTAGTCAAGTAGAGGCATACTAGTGACACTTTGTTTGTCTATGTATTCACACATGTATTATGTTTCCGGTTAATACAATTCTAGCATGAATAATAAATATTTATCATGAAATAAGGAAATAAATAATAACTTTATTATTGCCTCTAGGGCATATTTCCTTCAGGGACCCACAAGGAACATGGTCAATTTAACTAGTCAACATGGCGCCATGCAGACTATTTGGCCGGTCAACAGAGTGCAATACGATGATGAACTGTGAGCAAGTGACCGTATAATCACCGCAAAACATATATAGTGACCGTAATTAGCTTATTCTGAAGTTCGGTGACCGTATTACGCTTTTCTCTCTGTAGGCCCTCCAAAACTACATCTCTACACGTTCTCGCATGTTACATCTAACAACTATGCAATACAACACTGCTACTACACTCTAACACAATAAATCATATGTGTTTTTAGTTTTACTAGATATCATATTATTACTTATAATTATTCAGTTTGCATACATTAAAATTGCCTTTGAAATGTATGGTCAGTATCATCTACCGCGCGGGAAAAATCCTGCCCTTTCCTGTTTAATCGGGTTTGTATCGATGGATCGTGTGAAACAGCAAAACTATAGTACTATATAGTACAAGTGACAGTTCACTGGGCCGTCGTGTCGTCTACTCCTCCGTCGTAAGAGTGGAGCGCTCGCTTTCATAAATCTTCTAGTCCCTTTCGCCGACATGTGGGACATCAAGCTACCGGGTCCACGTGCCATACCAGAATATAGTGCAGAGCAGCCGGGGTGAAGCACCCCAGTCATGGCGTCGGCGTAGTAATGAGCAATGAGGCGTCAAATCACAAAGCTGCACCTTTCCCATAGTTAAGTTGGAGGGACGAAGCAACCATCATTTCACTCGTTGCTGAATCCGCTTCTCCCTCATCTTCTTCAACTTAACCACGTGTTGCTTCTGCCGTTGTTCTGCCTCATGTGGGACGCGGATCGGCTTGGTAAAGCAGTGACACATGGGCCCGAGTGTTAGCAAACCACTAGGACAACGTCCTCCAAAAATAAGAAGCCTAATCCTAGAATTACAAAGGGCTACGTAGCTGCTATGTATACTTTCTATCTAATCTATATATGCCCCCCTGATTTTCAGGTGGGGTGGGCCTAATCCTCTCCTTTAATCCAATCAAATAGTCCCACATCACATCAGTTCGTAACTTTACATAAACCATTACGTGGATGTAGCATTGCTCAAATAAGAAACCTCTCCCACCATCCGCGCGGAAAAATCACCTCCTTTTTACTAATCTTGATTCTATAATTGTTTAGATCAATATAATTGAGATTTGTATAGATAGCACACAGGAGCAAAACCAAGTGGTACGGTTAAGGGCATCCACAATGTGTAGCCAAATGTGAAAATAGCTTTTGGCATCGTGGGAACCATTGTGGACGGTGTTGCCGAAGCCAAAAAGATGGAACCAAAGCTCCCTGATTGATTGATTGAAGGAATAGAAAAATGCAACGTCTCTCCTCTTTCTCCCATGCTTGGATGCATGTAGTATAGTATAGAGCACAGAGTCTACTCCCCTGTCCCTTCTATCACAAATCACAAAGCAGTGAGGTGTCAAATCACAAAAGCACGGACGAAGCAACCATCATTTTACTCTTCGTTGACTCCGCTTCTCCATCGTCTTCTTCGAGAAACCATCTCACCGCACTAGTACTCCTAGTAGTACTCCCTCCAGTCCTTTTTTGTCCGCGTATAAGAAAATTTCGTTTTCCCCGCAATGCTCTGTGCATTGGCATTTTTTCGCTGCTCTTTCCAACCGGGCCCTCCATCCCTTTCCACCACATGTGTGCCTGCAGTAATCCCATCTCTCTTTCCCATGTGCTTCGCATCTTCCCAAGGCAGAGAGAGCTGCTTGCATGCAGAAACAGGAGAGAGAGCGAGAGGCGCATGTGTGCAGAGAGATGGACAGGGGAGAGAGAGAGAGACGGCATGCATGCAAAGTCTGAGCCAATCTCGCATGCAACCAGGGTCTCCTCAGATGAATCCAGGGGCAAAATAGTCCATTTTTTTGCTAATTGCTCCTCTCCTTGGTATATGGGCTGGACCTTAGACACGAAGAAAAAAGGACCAGAGGGAGTACTAGTAAAGGACTTCCTGGATGCAAATAAGGCGTTTGTCTCGGCTTGCAGGCGGCACTTGCGAACGACTTACCGTGGTCTCCCTCAATGGTGTTCTCCATCGAACGCACTTCGCCAAACCACCAAAAAAAGATATCGTCGACGTCACCACAATGGGGAAGGAACTCAAATATAGTTACTACCTCCATTTTTTGTAGACAAGGCCAGTATATCAAAATTACAATTTGCAAAGGGCCACTAACACTAATCAAGGCAAAATTATGGGGTTAGCAACCAAGGACATTAATATCCCCTACATGCATGCGGAAGTGAGAAGGTTGGTTTGCATGGCGCTGCATTAATCAAGCGATGAGGAATGAGATGGTTAGCTCTTTGGTCTTTGGAGAAAAAAATACGCATTAATTGACATATGAAACGAGGATTTGTATCGATTAAATCCCGTGAAGGAAAACCCCGCCTTTCTTTTTTAACACTAGTACTCCTAGTACGTACGTACTTATCCTGTTTGGGTCTAGGCCTTGCATTGCCAAACTTCGCCACACATTTTGCCAAGCTTGCCTAAAGTTTTCAAAATGAGAAGGAGGTACACTTGCGCACGACTGTCGCGATCGCACCGCACCCTCACACGGTCGCTCCTGCACGCCGCGGTCGGACCGCACCCTCACACAGTCGCTCCTGCACGCCGCAAACCCAACCAAGGGAACGCACCCTCACTGACACGTGTTATCGCATGTGAACAAACCAAACTCAGCTATCCTATCGCTGACACATAATTTTCGTTCATAGAGTATCTTTATCCAACCGCATGTTGGGGAGTATCCGTACGGCCCGTGCGGTGGTCTATTGGGGAAGAAGAAGAGGTGAGGAAGAAGGAAAGAAGGGTTAGGAGACATAGGATATTCATCCAACCGCCTGAAATGGTAGACTGACCCAAGTCAGGCGACTTGCATAACAAATATATGTTTTCACACAGCAAAAGATCCATAAAAACAACAACATAAAGAAAAACTATCACTGCTCGCGGAAAGAGACGGCCATGTCGTCTTTGGCTGTCGGCGCGAACCAGCCGTCGCTGCCGACATGTGTCTCCGCACCGTGGTTGTCCTCGGCCTCCAGCTACTCGTTCAAGCGGAGCGTGCGGGAGCTCTGCACGGACGAGAGCACATCTGGGTTCAAGTCGAGGACGTCCAGTTCTGCATGTAGGAGGGCCTCGATGGCAGCGGCATCCGTGCGATCCGCGTCAAGTCGAGCCTCTGTCGTCCGGTTCAAGTCGAGGACGTCCGGTTCCGCCTGCAGGAGGGTGTCGATGAGAGCGGCATCCACGCGCTCTACGTCGAGTCGAGCCTCTACTGCCCGGTTCAAGTCAAGGACGTCCGGTTCCGCCTGCTGGAGGGCCTCGATGGCAGCGGCATCCGCGCGCTCCGCCTCAAGTTGAGCCTTCGCCGCGGGGTTCACATCCATGACATCCGATTACGCCTGCAGGAGAGCCTTGATGGCAGCGGCATGCGCACGCTCCACGTCGAGTTGAGCCTCTGCCTCCTGGTCCTCCTTTAGTATCGTCATGTTGAACCGCTGGTCCGCCTGCACCATGGGGGACTCGGACGCCGGCACGAAGTCGAAGTTCATCGTCTCATACCCATCGGGGGCCTTCTGCGCCGCGACCTCTGCCATGAACATTAGATCGGCTTCCTCCTCCTCATAGCTTGGCTCCAGAGAACTCGGGGATTGGCCCACCACAAAGCGAGTTTGGGAACGGAGGTCTGTGGTGCCGACAGCCACCGCAATTTCTGTGCGGCGCTCCGGCATCAACATCTTGTAGTAAGTGATCTTGCAGCGCACCATGGCTTTCCAGCGAACTAGGGGACGCTTGATGCGGGCTAGGGGATCGAAAGGTGGGGGAATGGGCTGGAGATTTGGTGTGGTTTTAGGGCAGTGGCTGGCGTAGGCCGAGCAGCGAAGGTTCTGGTGTGAATAGTGGTTCCGGTGATGACCGGTCAATCGGTTTTGACTGTACATCGCTCTTGTCGCGTTCGCATTGCAGCCCGGCACGCTGGACCCTCCACGTCGCTCACCGAATGGAACACGCTTCGTCTTGCGTTTTCGCTCGCTTGTGGGACCGCAGTTGAGAGCAAACCAACGTCCCTCCCCCTCCCCCGCCCGCGTCATTTATTATACCACCACTCCCTCCGTTTTATGCAGAGTAAATAAAAACAGGGGGAGTATACTACGGATGAGGATCCCCTGACGTGGCCGAACCCATTGAGTAACTGACATGCGGGGCCTAACAAGCATGGGGTCCGCCAGTAAGTGACCGAAAGGGAGGGTAAGGCAGGGATACCTACGTCAGAGGATCCACTTCCACTATACTACTTTGACCAAATGTTAGAGTAATAATATCATGCAACTTACACAAATGTTAGAGTAATAATATATGACATGCAACTTACACAAAGCATACAGGGTCTAATGCGTTTTTCGAGGCTAACTTTGACCAAATGTTAGAGTAATAATATATGACATGCAACTTACACAAAGCATACGGTCAAATTCGTATGTGAAAGGAGTTTCCAATGATATAATTTTCACATTATACATCTCATGTACTATTAATCTTGTCAATAGTCAAATTGGAAACCATCTCGGTACAAATCTAGGAGTACGTACGAATCTAACAATATTGATTGGGCGTTGTTGAATGTTGATACCTTTTTGATCAAAGTAGAGATACTTTGACTACACATAAAACTTATATGTAAACTAGAAAGGATAGGAGGGAGTATATTGTACGTTCAAAAACGAAACGAACATTGAATACCCTTTATATATGATTTGCGGATGCTATGATCACCGTTCAAAATTTTGAATCCGCCTTAGGTATCACGTGCCCCCACTCGTTCCCTCTCGATTTCATCTCGGGGTCCAGAGATCTATTGAAAGAGGACTAGGGTGGGTACATGCGAATGATACTCGGCGGAATGTTCAAATGAGGCATGCGGGAGGATGGACTCGACTGGAGGGCGACATGATCGATGGAGAAGAGGGTTGGAGAGGAATGAGAAATAAGCAAACGCCACATGATTATACTTGAACGGCTCAAATAAACAATAAGTTGTCTCGCTTGGCCTACATAGTGAAAGGCCTAATGCGCAACGCGGAGCACTGACGCTCGAATATGGCCGGGAAAACAGGGAAACCGACATGTGGGGCACACCCGTCGGGACGACGTAGCGCAGACTAGTCCAATGGAGGAGCTGGCCCACGACCTCCTCGCCACCGACAACCGTTCATGTGGGTCGTTGGGGCCAACAACGGGGCGCAGCTCCAGCACCGCCTCTGGACACGGCGACCGCGGTGAGCGACACGCTCATATCGTAGCTAGACACGGTCGGTTTCAGTGTGCCGAGGGTGGCGTTAGTGCTGTGGCACGACCAACGGTATGTTTGGTTTGTGCCCAAGGTTGCCCCATCAAAGCATTGGGTAGCCAAAATTTTGGTTGAGGTATTGGTTGCCCATGATTTGGCCGACATTGGCAAGAAAAATGAACTAGAGTTGGCTAGAGTTCATTGGCATGCCAAAGAAATGGCAACCATCCAAACAAAGACCAATCTTTGGGTCATGACCAAAATTTTGGTTGAGGTATTGGTTGCCCATGATTTGGCCGACATTGGCAAGAAAAATGAACTAGAGTTGGCTAGAGTTCATTGGCATGCCAAAAAATGGCAACCATCCAAACAAAGACCAATCTTTGGGTCATGACCAAAATTTTGGTAAGGTGCACTTTGGCCACAATCCAAACACACCCCAACACCCGGCTCGTCGAGGATGCACGGGGCGCCGCGACGCGTCCGCGGAGTGGTGTAGCGCGGCCAACTGCATCCTCTGGACCTGAGACCATGCCGGGTCGTCTTGCTTTTTCAATGACATGCGGGGATCACATGTGAGCAAAGGGCATCTCCAACGTTGCCACGACCGCAGCTGACTACCCTGGCACACCAAAACCCTCGTCCCTCGCGCCGTCGCGCGGTGCGTTCCCAGCCGGCGCCAGCTGCCCGCATTCATGCCGTCCGTTCGTATGTCGTCGTTAAGAGGCTCGGTGCCCGAGGAACCAACTCCGGCGACTTAATGACGCACCCGGACGCTTGGCCTCACCGGAATGCGCTACTTAAAGCGGCAACGCCCAGCTAACCTCCACACCATAGCGCATCGTCCTCCTACCTGGCACCACATCCGCCATGACCGCAAGTGCGAATGCTCTGCAGGAGAGCTTGTCTTCGGGGATGAAGCTCGAGGTCGCCGCCCTCGCTCAAGTCGCCTCTCGCGACGCAATAGCGGCGTAGCCGGACGCGGACGCGACCGCACAAGCGGTGGCCACGCTGGCGGCCGACGACGGGAGCACCGTCAGCCACGCGTCCTACTTGCCGCCGTCCAACGTCCGGCACCGCCGAGGTCGGGGACTCCTCCGAGGATGAGTAGGGCATGGGAGGCGGCAGGGCATGGTGTGCCAACTGGCCGGTCCGTATCCCGTGTTCTACTCTTCCTCGCCGGAGACCGCACCTTCACTTCACGGGTCCTGAAGCCGCCCCCGTACATAGAGATCGCAGATGGAGGACGTCGGTCGCCGCCGTAGAATAGGTTTAGGGTCGGGTTTCTTTTATTTTTCTGTCCTATAAAAGTTCGAAATGTAATGAAAATCTGCCGTGTTTGCATTAATCTCGGCCGGTGTATATGAACTTTCACAATAATATACATATTGTAGGAGTACTAGCAAGATGCCCGTGCGTTGCACGGAAGATCAAGATCTTGTGGGAGAAAAGGATGAACGAGGGAAAGCCTTATCTGCAAATGTGGAGAGGAGTGCGGGTAAATTGTCATAGTTTCCTTCCTATCCGTTAGATATAGATCGGACGGCCTATATTGCAGGATGACAGGCACACCATCATCACCAACTCTGCTTTTTATTGAACCGAGACAAATCTAACATGCGAAGTAAAATAAACACATAGGGTCTATACATACACAAATTATCTTAGGCACTCCAATAGTACGTCCACTACGGGAACCTACGAAAGGGTTAACGTAAATTGCCTCTCTCTCTCTCCTCCCCTGATTTTCATGGTGGTGGGCCCCTCCCTCCCCCAATCTACAATCAACAGCTCACACGTTTCACATTACGTTAATTACGTAACTGGGATTACGTAGGTGTAGCATTACTCGTCCTAAAAAACCCAACTAAGCCAACCTCCCAGCATATCGCGCGGGAAAAGACCCGGCCGCGCCGTTTTAGTCGGGATTACCGGATTACTAGTAGTAGTATCGATGGATCGCGCGAAGCAACAAATTTTTTTGAGGGGGCGAAGCACCTAGTTTAAAAGGAAAAAAGGCGGTACACTCACAGCACTCCTGTCGCGGTCGCATTGCACCCCACACACGTTCGGTCCTGCACACGGCTCACGCAAACGGAACGCGCTTTGGCTTGCCTCTTCACTGACACGTGGGACTGCACTTGGAGAAACCGACCATGCGCCAAACTCCCCCCGCCCACCACGCGAAAATCCTCCCCCCCACACCCAAAATTCCCCCCAAATCCGATTCAACCGCCCTTCGGCCAACTAGCCAATAATATTCCCCAAACCCCCTCCCCCTGTCCCCCTCCACTCCATTCGCTCCGCCAAAGCCGCCCTCCCCGCCGCACCGATACGTCGGCGCCGCGGTTCGGCGATCCTCTCGCTCCCACAGTACGCTCTCGTAGACTGCCGTCCTCTAGCCGCGCCGCCACCTCTGGCTACGTTCTTGTGGAGGCGCACGGCGGTCAGCGCCGCCACCGCTGGCGACGTTCGTGTCGAGACGCACGACGGTCAACTTCTCCCACGGTACGCGCATTCTAGACTGAGGCCCCGTTCATGTCGGTGTAGCGCTGAATGTTAGCTGATAGACGCTGTTAATCTCGCTGTTTGCCAAAGTAGTTTACTGTCAATATGCTCTGCTTAAGAAGCTTCCTTGCCCTGTTCTGCACTCAATCTGCTTAGCTGAGATGGCATGCCAAGGCCGATCAGTTGCTAAAATATCCTGCCATATATTTATTGTGACGTAGATTGCCATGGTCTAGTAGCCAACCTGTTAGGTGAAATAGCTCTACACCGTTTACACTCGATCTTTGTTGCTGCGATGGCCTTCGATAGTTCGATGGCTGTGTGCTCGGCCTCATTGACTGCTGAAACAGCCTGCCATAATTTGGCACTCAAATCTGTTTGCTGAATTAGCTTTACATATATTTTGCTACTTAGATCTGCTCGTCCAAATATCTTGCCATAGCTTTAGACATCGACCTAGGTATTTTTTTCTGGACTTCATAAAAAAGCATATATGTTTTTCCTGTAATATCTAGTAGAAGAACTAATTTTTATGTCTAACAGATGGACATGACTTGGATAACTTCTTCTCGAAGATTCTCCGCTGCATATGTCGAGGGGGTTGAAAACTTCATAAACTTTATTAGAGCTGAGTACGGTGGTCCGAAATCAGATGTGCTCTGCCCGTGTAGCAGTTGTATGAATTCAGTTACAAGACCCCAGTCAACTGTGCAAAATCATCTACACTCATATGGGATGTCAGTCACATATACTAGGTGGGTTCATCATGGTGAAGCTGTGAACGTCAATGTTATTGACTACGTGGAAGCAGCAGATCACCATCTTGATCTGCCTGATGCTCAGGTGGAAGAGGAGGAGGAGGTGGTGGTGGTGGAGCCAATGAGTTTGACCAACATTGAAACAATGCTATGAAATGCTCGTGCATTCTGTGAACTTTCACATGCAGAAGAAAAATGGTGGGCCCGCATGTTGGAACAATGCAACGTTGCTGTCACCCCAGGAAATAAGCTGTCAGTATTCTCAGCTATGGTCACCTTTCTTCAGGTGAAGACATCTGAGTGGATGACCAGCAAATCATTCGACGCGATGATGGCTGCTTTCTGCAAATCTTTCCCAGATGCGTCTGAGCTGCCACACACCTACAATAAAATTATGAATTTCCTTCATGCAGTTGGAATTTGATATGATATGATCCATGTTTGTAAGAATAATTGTGTTCTGTTCCGGAAGGATTATGCCAACTTAACTAAATGCCCGAAATGCAAATCATCAAGATGGAAAGATGGCAATGCTGTGAAGAGGATTCCTCATAATGTTCTGAGACATTTTCCAATTACACCAAGATTGCAGAGGTTGTTTCATGATGCTGAAACAAGAGAGGATGTACTGTGGCATTCTAGGAACTAGGAGTACAGAGATCAGAATGTAATGAGCCATCCATCTCATGGTAGTAAGTGGAAAAGCTTCAATGATAAACACAAAGAGTTTGCTGCTGACCCGAGAAACATTAGACTTGGCTTAGCTTCAGATGGATTTAACCCATTTGGCCACTAGAGCGCCACATATAGCATGTGGCTAGTGCTTGTTATCCCTTACAACATGCCTCCAAATGTCTGCACCAAATAATCAAACTACATGATGGCCTTGCTCATCCCAGGTCCAAAAAGTCCTGGAAAGGATTTTGATTTGTTCATGGAGCCTCTTGTGGAGGAACTTCAACAACTATGGAGGGTGTTCTCACTCGAGACCTATATAGCAGCCCACCAGCTGATTTCTTTCTGCGTGCTGTTATAATTTGGTGCATCCATGATTATCCGGCTTTGGGCACTATGTCAGGGCAAACGACACATGGTTACAATGCATGTGTTCGCTGTGACAGGAATCCGCTGTCATACGCAATACTTAGCAAGATCTGTTACATTGGACACCTCCGTTTCCTTGCCAAGGACAAGCCGCATCCTAGAAAATACCGAAGACATGTGTTCAATGCAAAGCATGAAAACCGTGATGCGCCAAAGAGGCTCACCGCCGATGAGTTGCAAGTGGAATTAGAGAAGGTCAGGCATATTACACCAGGAAACCATCCCGGTAATGGTAGCGGGAAAAGGAAGTGTGGCAGGGTAGAAGAGAGATTATTGTTTACCCACAGGTCCACTTTGTGGGACTTGGAGTATTGGAAAGATTTGGATTTGCGGCATAATCTTGATGTGATGCACATCGAAAAAAATATGTGACAACATTATCGGCACACTTCTTAATATTGAAGGCAAGACGAAAGATACCTTAAAATCTAGGATTGATTTGACACACCTGGGTATCAGAAAGGATTTGCAGGTGCAAGATGAAGGTAAACCACGGGATATGGCACCATCTGTGTACATCTTGGACAAGGTAAAAAGAAAAGAATTCTGCGAGGTCCTGTCACGTGTGAGATTCCCACATGGATTTGCTTCCAACCCTGAAAGGAGAGTCAGTGCAGATGGAAACAAGGTACAAGGGTTGAAAACTCATTACTGCCACGTCCTACTTCAAAGGGTTTTACCTGTTATCCTTAGAGAATTGGGCCGCCCTGACTTATACAGAGCAGTTGCAGAGTTGGGACAATTCTTCAAGGAACTCTGCAGTAGGAATATCAGGATAGATGCTTTGGAGCGTCTTAGAGACAAGATACCAACTATCCTATGCGACCTTGAGAAGATATATCCTCCAGTCTTCTTTGATGTGATGGTGCATTTGGCTGTTCATCTACCTGATGAGGCACTACTTAGAGGTCCAGTACAGTATGGCTGGATGTACCCTATTGAAAGGCGGCTAGGCACTTTCAAGGGCTATGTTAGGAACAGAGCTAGACCCGAGGGTTCCATTGTAGAGGCCTACATTGCTACAGAAGCGTTGACATTCTGCTCAAAATACATTGAAACAGCTGATCAGCTTAGCAAAGAGGTGGGTGAAGACAATCCCGGGCTCAATGTTTTCAATTATTCTGTTCGAGTTACAGGGAAGAGTCGACAAGAGGACAAACCTAAATATTTGGACAAAATGGTTTGGTATGTGTTGAATAACTGTCCTGGGATACTACCTTATATCAAGTAAGTGCAGTACTGCAACTTATACA
Organism: Triticum aestivum; assembly: GCF_018294505.1. Lineage (NCBI taxonomy): Eukaryota > Viridiplantae > Streptophyta > Magnoliopsida > Poales > Poaceae > Triticum > Triticum aestivum. Next base: position 535,660,079 of record NC_057794.1, read on the forward strand.
TCGTAATCTACTAAACTTGCAGCACATTCTTATATATTTAGATGTTTGACGCGATCACTATGTTGTGCAGCATCTACAAAGAGGAGTTACCGCCGCAAAATCCAAGAAACATTGACAAACTAGTTATGACAGGATTTGCGAAATGGTTCAAGAACCATGTAAGCTTTTGAAGTGCACTGTCAGTTTTTTAATATATTGAGTACATAAGATGACCAGCTTGTCTATTTTCTAACTATAGGTTAAGAAGATGCGGGAGGATGGGCAGGCAGTTGATGATGCCCTTTACTCACTAGCAATGGGTCCTGATACTCGGGTAAGACATTATGAATCTTGTGTTGTTGGAGATGTGCGCTACAACACCCTTGCACGAGACAGAGGCAGGAGGACACAAAACAGTGCCATCATGAGCATGGATACGTATGACAAAGAGACAACTGAAATGTATGCTAACATAACAGACATTGTTCAGTTGCAGTATATCTCCAGTTTCGAGGATCATCGGTGTGTGGTTCTGTTGTGATGTCGTTGGTATGACCTGTTTTCCAGGATCACAAAACCCAGAGCTGATGATTATTTCAAATCCATCAATGTCAAGGCAGCGTACCAGACCAACGATCCTTTTATTTTGGCAAATCAAGCAACACAAATATTTTTCTTGGAAGACACATTTGCACGTAGCGATGACTGGAGAGTATTGCAAAGGTTTGAGCAGAAGAATTCGTTTAATGAAGTTGCACAACAAGATGATGCTTACACTGCTCCTGATGTACAAGATAACACAGATGTTCCTAATATCTTTGAGAACTATCACGTTAATGACGTCGGCGAAAAGATTGCCTGTCATGCTGTGGACATACAATAGTTGATCAAGAAGAAGCCAACGTTCGAGGACGTTGAGGACGAAGAAGAAGATGACACCGTGGGAAATTACGATTCAGACTGATACACATGGCGAAGATGTTGACGCAGCTGCTGCGGATGATGATTACATTGCTTTTGTCGTATTTGCCTGTCAGAAAACATCTTTTTATCTACTATGTGAAATTGTGTTTGCTATGACAACTGAAACTTGATGAACATGTTGTTTAGTATTTTCCTTTGAGAACATCACCTGTTATGTCTGCTGATTTGTGTTTGGTGATTGTTTGACAACTAAAACATGATGACATTGTTGTTTAGTTGTACTCATATTTGGCTGTGAAACTTGAATTTGATGACATAGTTTGCTGTTGGACTGCAATTTGCTCGACGTCTTCGAATGAGAACAAAGCTGACCCGACAGGGCTTCCGCTATTTATTTATTTATATGAGCAAAAGGGGATACCCCCTGATTTCCGTTAATAGAAATCATTAGATGTTCACAACACTACGCCCAGCCTGCTACACAGGTTTCATTCATCACTAGTTTCAACAAAGTGCTCATGTCGTAGCCACTGAATACATCACGAGTGCTACATACACTGCAAATAAAGATATAATCATCCTACAGAGCACATCGATTTTTCCCATTATCTTCACAAGCTCTTTCATCTCCTCATTGCTGTCAAGGCCGTTCAGCAGCTGTTGCTTGGCCATGATCAGAGGAGCTGCATCTTTAACCTTCTGCTCTACATCTTCCTCTTCTGCCGTTCCTTCAGTTACTTGTCCAACACCCCAACCTGCTGGTATTGGGATTCCTCGGCTAACCAAATAATCAGCGTAGTTGCATTCCCCCACATCAGCAACTTCCTAGAAATACAAATCACACGAATCTTCCCTTTTCTGCACGAATCAAATTGGAAGATCATCAACCAAACTATTAAAAAATCAGCAACTGAAAGCAGCAGAACAACACTTAAACATATTATTACCCCATGATTCGGGCATTTTTAGAAGACTAGACGCGACGGATGACTCTGCGTGATTTGCAGCAGTGGTACCACACCAACGACAGCGGGTTGCGATGAGCAATCGGCTGTGGTGCGCGTGCCGGCGGGGGTGTGATGAGACCCACAGGCGATGGTACGAGTGGCGACTTGGCGCATATCTGGTTGGTGCCTGCTGAAGAGCAGGTGGACGAGCAGCCAACGGACATGGTTGCTGCGGCCAGAGCTTCTGATGCTAGGCAGAGTAAGTAGAGAAGAGGAGAAGCGAACGTTGGATATGTTAGTTTCATTACTTGCAGAGTAGCATAGCACCATATATAGTCATAGTATAGGTTTGGATTCGAACCAGCTACAGGAGCACATCTTTCTTTTTTTAAAACTTGGCAACGTCTCTTTACTGGTACACTAGCTTGTTCTGTACGCCTTCCCAAGTCTTTGATTTTCTTTCTATATATTAAAAAGTATGCTACTTGGTGTCCGCTTAGTCAACAAAAGATTGTGCCAACCTTGACCGTTGGATTGACATTCAACGTCTATCGTGTTTCTTCAGTCTCTTCTTCCTCGAGCCGCCAAAGCCAAACCAGCACTGGCAGGACTGCCTGCTCCTGCCTCCCACGGCTGGCTGTGATCTTCCCCGGCTCCTGTTCGTTCCCGTCTGAGGCCTCACCATCGTCCTCCGCCTAGGTTCGCTCGCCGCGGCGTCGTCCTCCGGTGTTGTCAACATGGTCAACAACCGAGAGGAATAAGGAGATGACTGTACATGGTGAGGATGACAGTAGGGACCTAGCAGCGCGCAGTAATTTTGTTTTTTCGGGATGGAGAAGGGTATCAACTGGGTTCTGTGGGACCCGTGGCCCATCTAGCCCAGGCTTTTATTTCATATGTTTAGCACATGACCAGCCCAATTTGTTTTTTTCCTTTCTGAAAATGGCTAGCTAGCTATTTTGTTTTTTAAGGAAATATGCCCTAGAGGCAATAATAAAGTTATTATTTATTTCCTTATTTCATGATAAATGTTTATTATTCATGCTAGAATTGTATTAACCGGAAACATGATACATGTGTGAATACATAGACAAACAGAGTGTCACTAGTATGCCTCTACTTGACTAGCTCGTTGATCAAAGATGGTTATGTTTCCTAGCCATAGACATGAGTTGTCATTTGATTAACGGGATCACATCATTAGGAGAATGATGTGATTGACTTGACCCATTCCGTTAGCTTAGCACTCGATCGTTTAGTATGTTGCTATTGCTTTCTTCATGACTTATACATGTTCCTATGACTATGAGATTATGCAACTCCCGTTTACCGGAGGAACACTTTGTGTGCTACCAAACGTCACAACGTAACTGGGTGATTATAAAGGTGCTCTACAGGTGTCTCCAAAGGTACATGTTGGGTTGGCGTATTTTGAGATTAGGATTTGTCACTTCGATTGTCGGAGAGGTATCTCTGGACCCTCTCGATAATGCACATCACTTAAGCCTTACAAGCAATGCAACTAATGAGTTAGTTGTGAGATGATGTATTACGGAACGAGTAAAGAGACTTGCCGGTAACGAGATTGAACTAGGTATTAAGATACCGACGATTGAATCTTGGGCAAGTAACATACCGATGACAAAGGAATAACGTATGTCGTTATGCGGTTTAACCGATAAAGATCTTCGTAGAATATGTGGGAGCCAATATGAGCATCCAGGTTCCGCTATTTGTTATTGACCGGAGACGTGTCTCGGTCATGTCTACATTGTTCTCGAACCCGTAGGGTCCGCACGCTTAAAGTTTCGATGACAGTTATATTATGAGTTTATGAGTTGTGATGTACCGAAGGAGTTCGGAGTCCCGGATGAGATCAGGGACATGACGAGGAGTCTCGAAATGGTGGAAACGTAAAGATCGATATATTGGACGACTATATTCGGACATCGGAAAGGTTCCGAGTGATTCGGGTATTTATTGGAGTACCGGAGAGTTAGGGGAATTCGTCGGGGAGTATATGGGCCTTATTGGGCCATACGGGAATAGAGGAGAGAGGCCAAAAGGAAGGAGGCGCGCGGCCCCCCTCTGGTCCGAATTGAACAAGGGGTGCAGCCCCCTTTTCCTTCTTCCTCTCCTCCTCTTTCCTTCTCTCCTACTCCAACAAGGAAAGGAGGAGTCCTACTCCCGGTGGGAGTAGGACTCCCCCCTTGGTGCGCCCTCCTCCTAGGAACAGCCGCCTCCCCCCTGCTCCTTTATATACAGGGGCAGGGGGGCAACCCATGGACAAAACAATTGATCATTGATCTCTTAGCCATGTGTGGTGCCCCCCTCCACCATAATCCTCGATAATATTGTAGTGGTGCTTAGGCGAAGCCCTGCAACAGTAGAACATCAAGATCGTCACCACGCCGTCATGCTGACAGAACTCTTCCCCGACATTCTGCTGGATCAGAGTCCGGGGATCGTCATCGAGCTGAACGTGTGCTAGAAATTGGAGGTGCCGTAGTTTCGGTGCTTGATCGGTCGGGCCGTGAAGACGTACGACTACATCAACCGCGTTGTGCTAATGCTTCCGCTTTCGGTCTAGGAGGGTACATGGACAACACTCTCCCCTCTCGTTGCTATGCATCACCATGATCTTGTGTGTGCGTAGGAATTTTTTTGAAATTATTACGTTCTCCAACAGTGGCATTAGAGCCTAGGTTTTATGCGTTGATGTTGTGCACGAGTAGAACACAAGTGAGTTGTGGGTGATATAAGTCATACTGCTTACCAGCATGTCATACTTTGGTTCAGCGGTATTGTTGGATGAAGCGGCCTGGACCGACATTACGCGTACGCTTATGTGAGACTGGTTCTACCGACGTGCTTTGCACACAGGTGGCTGGCGGGTGTCAGTTTCTCCAACTTTAGTTGAACCAAGTGTGGCTACGCCCGGTCCTTGCGAAGGTTAAAACAACACCAACTTGACAAACTATCGTTGTGGTTTTGATGCGTAGGTAAGAACGGTTCTGGCTAAAGCCTGTAGCAGCCACGTAAAACTTGCAACAACAAAGTAGAGGACGTCTAACTTGTTTTTGCAGGGCATGTTGTGATGTGATATGGTCAAGACATGATGCTAAATTTTATTGTATGAGATGATCATGTTTTGTAACCGAGTTATCGGCAACTGGCAGGAGCCATATGGTTGTCGCTTTAGTGTATGCAATGCAATTGCGCTGTAATGCTTTACTTTATCACTAAGCGGTAGCGATAGTCGTGGAAGCATAAGATTGGCGAGACGACAACGATGCTACGATGTTGATCAAGGTGTCGCGCCTGTGACGATGGTGATCATGACGGTGCTTCGGAGATGGAGATCATAAGCACAAGATGATGATGGCCATATCATATCACTTATATTGATTGCATGTATGTTTATATTTTATGCATCTTATCTTGCTTTGATTGACGGTAGCATTATAAGATGATCTCTCACTAAATTTCAAGATAAAAGTGCTCTCCCTGAGTATGCACCGTTGCCAAAGTTCGTCGTGCCCAGACACCACGCAATGATCGGGTGTGATAAGCTCTACGTCCATCTACAACGGGTGCAAGCCAGTTTTGCACAAGCAGAATACTCAGGTTAAACTTGACGAGCCTAGCATATGCAGATATGGCCTCGGAACACTAAGACCGAAAGGTCGAGCGTGAATCATATAGTAGATATGATCAACATATTGATGTTCACCATTGAAAGCTACTCCATTTCACGTGATGATCGGTTATGGTTTAGTTGATTTGGATCACGTGATCACTTAGAAGATTAGAGGGATGTCTTTTTAAGTGGGAGTTCTTAAGTAATATGATTAATTGAACTTAAATTTATCATGAACTTAGTCCTGGTAGTATTAGCATATCTATGTTGTAGATCAATAGCTCGCATTGTTGCTTCCCTATGTTTATTTTGATATGTTCCTAGAGAAAAACTAAGTTGAAAGATGTTAGTAGCAATGATGCGGATTGGATCCGTGATCTGAGGTTTATCCTCATTGCTGCACAGAAGAATTATGTCCTTGATGCACCGCTAGGTGACAGACCTATTGCAGGAGCAGATGCAGACGTTATGAACGTTTAGCTAGCTCAGTATGATGACTACTTGATAGTTTAGTGCACCATGCTTAACGGCTTAGAATCGGGACTTCAAAGACATTTTGAACGTCATGGACCATATGAGATGTTCCAGGAGTTGAAGTTAATATTTCAAGCAAATACCCGAGTTGAGAGATATGAAATCTCCAACAAGTTCTATAGCTAAAAGATGGAGGAGAATAGCTCAAGCAGTGAGCATGTGCTCAGATTGTCTGGGTACTACAATCGCTTAATCAAGTGGGAGTTAATCTTCCAGATAAGATAGTGATTGACAGAATTCTCTAGTCACCATCACCAAGTTAGTTTAACTTCGTGATGAACTATAATATGTAAGGGATAACGGAAATGATTCCCAAGCTCTTCGTGATGCTGAAATCGACGAAGGTAGAAATCAAGAAAACCATCAAGTGTTGATAGTTAACAAGACCACTAGTTTCAAGAAAAAGGGAAAAGGGAAGAAGGGGAACTTCAAGAAGAACGGCAAGCAAGTTGCTGCTCAAGTGAAGAAGCCCAAGTCTGGACCTAAGCCTGAGACTGAGTGCTTCTACTGCAAAGGAACTGGTCACTGGAAGCGGAACTGCCCCAAGTATTTGGCGGATAAGAAGGATGGCAAAGTGAACAAAGGTATATTTGATATACATGTTATTGATGTATACTTTACTAGTGTTTATAGCAACCCCTAAGTATTTTATACTAGTTCCGTTGCTATGATTAGTAACTCAAAACGGGAGTTGCAGAATAAACAGAGACTAGTTAAGGGTGAGGTGACGATGTGTGTTGGAAGTGGTTCCAAGATTGATATGATCATCATCGCAGACTCCCTATACTTTCGGGATTAGTGTTGAACCTAAATAAGTGTTATTTGGTGTTTGCGTTGAGCATGAATATGATTTCATCATGTTTATTGCAATACGATTATTCATTTAAGTTAGAGAACAATTGTTGTTCTCCTTACATGAATAAAACCTTCTATGGTCATACACACCAACGAAAATGGTTTGTTGGATCTCGATCGTAGTGATACACATATTCATAATATTGAAGCCAAAAGATGCAAAGTTAATAATGATAGTGCAACTTGTTTGTGGCACTACCGTTTAGGTCATATTGGTGTAAATCGCATGAAGAAACTCCATGCTGATGGGATTTTGGAATCACTTGATGCTTGCGAACCATGCCTTATGGGCAAGATGACTAAAACTCCGTTCTCTGGAACAATGGAGCAAGCAACTGGCTTATTGGAAATAATACATACTGATGTATGCGTTCCGATGAGTGTTAAGGCTCGCGGCGGGTATCATTATTTTCTGACCTTCACAGATGATTTTAGTAGATATGGGTATATCTACTTGATGAAACATAACTCTGAAACATTTGAACAGTTCAAAGAATTTCAGAGTGAAGTGGAAAATCATCGTGACAAGAAAAAAAGGTTTCTATGATCTGATCGCGGAGACGAATATGTGAGTTACGAGTTTGGTCTTCAATTAAAACAATGTGGAATAGTTTCACAAATTCGTGCCACCTGGAACACCACAGCATGATGGTGTGTTCGAACGTCATAACCGTACTTTATTAGATATGGTGCGATCTATGATGTCTCTTACCGATCTACCACTATCGTTTTGGGGTTATGCATTAGAGACAGCTGTATTCACGTTAAATAGGGCACCATCTAAATCCGTTGAGACGACACCGTATGAACTATGGTTTGGCAAGAAACCTAAGTTGTCATTTCTTAAAGTTTGAGGTTGCAATGCTTATGTGAAAAAGTTTCAACCTGATAAGCTCAAACCCAAATCGGAGAAGTGCGTCTTCATAGGATACCCAAAGGAGACAATTGGGTACACCTTCTATCACAGATCCGAAGGCAAGACATTCATTGCTAAGAATGGATCCTTTCTAGAGAAGGAGTTTCTCTCGAAAGAAGTGAGTGGGAGGAAAGTAGAACTTGATGAGGTAACTGTACCTGCTCCCTTATTGGAAAGTAGTACATCACAGAAACTGGTTTCTGTGACACCTACACCAATTAGTGAGGAATCTAATGATGATTATCATGTAACTTCAGATCAAGTTACTACCAAGCCTCGTAGGTAAACCAGAGTGAGATCCGCACCAGAGTGGTACGACAATCCTGTTCTGGAGGTCATGTTACTTGACCATGACGAACCTACGAACTATGAGGAAGCGATGGTGAGCCCAGATTCCGCAAAATGGCTTGAGGCCATGAAATCTAAGATGAGATCCATGTATGAGAACAAAGTATGGACTTTGATTGACTTGCCCAATGATCGGCGAGCCATTGAGATTAAATGGATCTTCAAGAGGAAGACAGACGCTGATAGTAGTGTTACTATCTACAAAGCTAGAATTGTCGCAAAAGGTTTTCGACAAGTTCAAGGTGTTGACTACGATGAGAGTTTCTCACTCGTATCTATGCTTAAGTCTATCCGAATCATCTTAGCAATTGCCGCATTTTAAGAAATCTAGCAAATGGATAACAAAACTGCAATCCATAATGGATTTAATAAAGAAGAGTTGTATATGATGCAACCAGAAGGTTTTGTCAATCCTAAAGGTGCTAACAAAATGTGCAAGCTCTAGCGATCCATCTGTGGACTGGTGCAAGCATCTTGGAGTTGGAATATACGCTTTGATGAGTTGATCAAAGCATATAGTTTTATACAGACTTGCGGTGAAGCCTGTATTTACAAGAAAGTGAGTGGGAGCACTACATCATTTCTGATAAGTATATGTGAATGACATATTGTTGATCAGAAATAATGTAGAATTATTCTGCAAAGCATAAAGGAGTGTTTGAAAGGAGTTTTTCAAAGAAAGACCTTGGTGAAGCTGCTTACATATTAAGCATCAAGATCTATAGAGATAGATCAAGACACTTGATAAGTTTTTTCAATGAGGACATACCTTGACAAGATTTTGAAGTAGTTCAAAATGGAACAGTCAAAGAAAGAGTTCTTGCCTGTGTAACAAGGTGTGAAATTGAGTAAGACTCAAAGCTCGACCATGGCAGAAGATAGAAAGAGAGTGAAAGTCATTCCCTATGCCTCAGCCATAGGTTCTATAAAGTATGTCATGCTGTGTACCAGATCTATTGTATACCCTACATTGATTTTGGCAAGGGAGTACACTAGTGATCTAGGAGTAGATCACTGGACAGCAGTCAAAATTATCCTTAGTGGAATAAGGATATTTTTCTCGGTTATGGAGGTGACAAAAAGGTTTGTCATAAAGGGTTATGTCGATGCAAATTTTGACACTGATCCAGATGACTCTAAGTCTCAATCTGGATACATATTGAAAGTGGGACAATTAGCTAGAGTAGCTCCGTGCAGAGCATTATAGACATAGAAATTTGCAAAATACTTACCGATTTGAATGTGACAGACCCTTTGACTAAAATTATCACACAAGCAAAACATGATCACACCTTAGTACTCTTTGGGTGTTAATCACATAGCGATGTGAACTAGATTACTGACTCTAGTAAACCCTTTGGGTGTTGGTTACATGTCGATGTGAACTATGGGTGTTAACCACATAAAGATGTGAACTATTGATGTTAAATCACATGGCAATGTGAACTAGATTATTGACTCTAGTGCAAGTGGGAGACTGAAGGAAATATGCCCTAGATGCAATAATAAAGTTATTATTTATTTCCTTATTTCATGATAAATGTTTATTATTCATGCTAGAATTGTATTAACCGGAAACAAGATACATGTGTGAATACATTGACAAACAGAGTGTCACTAGTATGCCTCTACTTGACTAGCTCGTTGATCAAAGATGGTTATGTTTCCTAGCCATAAACATGAGTTGTCATTTGATTAACGGGATCACATCATTAGGAGAATGATGTGATTGACTTGACCCATTCTGTTAGCTTAGCACTCGATCGTTTAGTATGTTGCTATTGCTTTCTTCATGACTTATACATGTTCCTATGACTAAGATTATGCAACTCCCGTTTACCAGAGGAACACTTTGTGTGCTACCAAACGTCACAACGTAATTGGGTGATTATAAAGGTGCCCTACAGGTGTCTCCAAAGGTACATGTTGGGTTGGCGTATTTCGAGATTAGGATTTGTCACTTCGATTGTCGGAGAGGTATCTCTGGGCCCTCTTGGTAATGCACATCACTTAAGCCTTGCAAGCAATGCCACTAATGAGTTAGTTGCGAGATGATGTATTACGGAACGAGTAAAGAGACTTTCCGGTAACGAGATTGAACTAGGTATTTGTTGGAAATATGCCCTAGAGGCAATAATAAAATGGTTTTTATTATATTTCTTTGTTCATGATAATTGTCTATTATTCATGCTATAATTGTGTTATCCGGAAATCATAATACATGTGTGAATACATAGACGACAACACGTCCCTAGTGAGCCTCTAATTGACTAGCTCGTTGATCAAAAGATAGTCATGGTTTCCTGACTATGGACATTGAATGTCATTGATAACGGGATCACATCATTAGGAGAATGATGTGATGGACAAGACCCAATCCTAAGCATAGCTCAAAGATCGTGTAGTTCGTTTGTTGTAGCTTTTCTGAATGTCAAGTATCATTTCCTTAGACCATGAGATTGTGCAACTCCCGGATACCGTAGGAGTGCCTTGGGTGTGCTAAACGTCACAACGTAACTGGGTGACTATAAAGGTACACTACAAGTATCTCCGAAAGTGTCTGTTGGGTTGGCACAAATTGAGACTGGGATTTGTCACTCCGTATGACGGAGAGGTATCTCTGGGCCCACTCGGTAATGCATCATCATAATGAGCTCAATGTGACCAAGTGGTTGATCACGGGATCATGCATTACGACACGAGTAAAGTGACTTGCCGGTAACGAGATTGAACGAGGTATTGGGATATCGACGATCGAGTCTCGGGCAAGTAACGTACCGATGGACAAAGGGAATTGTATACGGATTGATTGAATCCTCGACATCGTGGTTCATCCGATGAGATCATCATGGAGCATGTGGGAGCCAACATGGGTATGCAGATCCCGCTGTTGGTTATTGACCGGAGAGTCGTCTCGGTCATGTCTGCATGTCTCCCGAACCCGTAGGGTCTACACACTTAAGGTTCGGTGACGCTAGGGTTGTTGAGATATTAGTATGCAATAACCCGAAAGTTGTTCGGAGTCCTGGATGAGATCCCGGCATCACGAGGAGTTCCGGAATGGTTCGGAGGTAAAGATTTATATATAGGAAGTCTAGTTTCGGCCACCAGGAAGGTTTCGGGGGTCGCCGGTATTGTACCGGGACCACCGGAAGGGTCCCAGGGGTCCACCTATCCTGGAGGGCCCCATGGGCTGAATTGGGAGGGGAACCAGCCCCTAGTGGGCTGGTGCGCCCCCCTTGGGCCTCCCCTGCGCCTAGGGTTGGGAAACCCTAGGGGTGGGGGCGCCCCCCACTTGGCTTGGGGGGGAAGCCACCCGTTGGCCGCCGCCCCCTTGGAGATCCATCTCCCTAGGGCTGGCACCCCCCAAGGCCCCTATATAAAGAGGGGGAAGGGAGGGCAGCCGCATCTTTGCTCTTGGCGCCTCCCTCTCCCTCTGTAACACCTCTCCTCCCCGCTTGCGCTTGGCGAAGCCCTACCGAGATCCTGCTGCATCCACCACCATGCCGTCGTGCTGCTGGATCTTCATCAACCTCTCCTTCCCCCTTGCCGGATCAAGTTGGAGGAGACGTCTTCCCAACCGTACGTGTGTTGAACGCGGAGGTGCCGTTCGTTCGGCACTTGGTCATCGGTGATTTGGATCACGTCGAGTACGACTCCATCAACCCCGTTCTCTTGAACGCTTCCGTGCGCGATCTACAAGGGTATGTAGATGCACTCCTCTCTCCCTCGTTGCTAGATGACTCCATAGATTGATCTTGGTGATGCATAGAAAATTTTAAAATTCTGCTACGTTCCCCAACAGTGGCATCATGAGCTAGGTCTATGCATAGTTTCTATGCACGAGTAGAACACAAAGTAGTTGTGGGCGTCGATATTGTCAATTATCTTGCCGTTACTAGTCTTATCTTGATTCGGCGGCCTTGTGGGATGAAGCGGCCCGGACCGACCTTACACGTACGCTTACATGAGACTGGTTCCACCGACTGACATGCACTAGTTGCATAAGGTGGCTGGCGGGTGTCTGTCTCTCCCACTTTAGTCGGATCGGATTCGATGAACAGGGTCCTTGTGAAGGGTAAATAGAAATTGGCAATTCACATTGTGGTCTTGGCGTAGGTAAGAAACGTTCTTGCTAGAAACCTATAGCAGCCACCTAAAAACTTGCAACAACAATTAGAGGACGTCTAACTTGTTTTTGCAGCAAGTGTTTTGTGATGTGATATGGCCAAAGGATGTGATGAATGATATATGTGATGTATGAGATGATCATGTTCTTGTAATAGGAATCATGACTTGCATGTCGATGAGTATGACAACCGGCAGGAGCCATAGGAGTTGTCTTTATTTATTTATGACCTGCGTGTCAACATAAACGTCATGTAATTACTTTACTTTATTGCTAAAGCGTTAGCCACAGTAGTAGAAGTAATAGATGACGAGACAACTTCAAGAAGACACGATGATGGAGATCATGGTGTCATGCCGGTGACAACGATGATCATGGAGCCCCGAAGATGGAGATCAAAAGGAGCAAATGATATTGGCCATATCATGTCACTATTTGATTGCATGTGATGTTTATCATGTTTTACATCTTATTTGCTTAGAACGACGGTAGCTTAAATAAGATGATCCCTCGTAATAATTTCAAGAAAGTGTTCCCCCTAACTGTGCACCGTTGCGAAGGTTCGTTGTTTCGAAGCACCACGTGATGATCGGGTGTGATAGATTCTAACGTTCGAATACAACGGGTGTAAGCCAGATTTACACACGCAATACACTTAGGTTGACTTGACGAGCCTAGCATGTACAGACATGGCCTCGGAACACAGAAGACCGAAAGGTCGAGCATGAGTCGTATAGAAGATACGATCAACATGAAGATGTTCACCGATGTTGACTAGTCCGTCTCACGTGATGATCGGACACGGCCTAGTTGACTCGGATCATGTTTCACTTAGATGACTAGAGGGATGTCTATCTGAGTGGGAGTTCATTGAGTAATTTGATTAGATGAACTTAATTATCATGAACTTAGTCTAAAATCTTTACAATATGTCTTGTAGATCAAATGGCCCACGTTGTCCTCAACTTCAACGCGTTCCTAGAGAAAACCAAGCTGAAAGATGATGGCAGCAACTATACGGACTGGGTCCGGAACCTGAGGATCATCCTCATAGCTGCCAAGAAAGATTATGTCCTAGAAGCACCGCTAGGTAACGCACCTGTCCCAGAGAACCAAGACGTTATGAACGCTTGGCAGTCACGTGCCGATGATTACTCCCTCGTTCAGTGCGGCATGCTTTACAGCTTAGAACCGGGGCTCCAAAAGCGTTTTGAGAGACACGGAGCATATGAGATGTTCAAAGAGCTGAAAATGGTTTTCCAAGCTCATGCCCGGGTCGAGAGATATGAAGTCTCCGACAAGTTCTTCAGCTGTAAGATGGAGGAAAATAGTTCTGTCAGTGAGCACATACTCAAAATGTCTGGGTTGCATAACCGCTTGACTCAGCTGGGAGTTAATCTCCCGGATGACGCGGTCATTGACAGAATCCTTCAGTCGCTTCCACCGAGCTACAAGAGCTTTGTGATGAACTTCAATATGCAGGGGATGGAAAAGACCATTCCTGAGGTATATTCAATGCTGAAATCAGCGGAGGTAGAAATCAAAAAGGAACATCAAGTGTTGATGGTGAATAAAACCACTAAGTTCAAGAAAGGCAAGGGTAAAAAGAACTTCAAGAAGGACGGCAAGGGAGTTGCCGCGCCCGGTAAGCAAGCTGCCGGGAAGAAGCCAAAGAATGGACCCAAGCCCGAGACTGAGTGTTTTTATTGCAAGGGAAGTGGTCACTGGAAGCGGAACTGCCCCAAATACTTAGCGGACAAGAAGGCCGGCAACACTAAAGGTATATGTGATATACATGTAATTGATGTGTACCTTACCAGTACTCGTAGTAGCTCCTGGGTATTTGATACGGTGCGGTTGCTCACATTTGTAACTCAAAGCAGGAGCTGCGGAATAAGCGGAGACTGGCGAAGGACGAGGTGACGATGCGCGTCGGGAATGGTTCCAAGGTCGATGTGATCGCCGTCGGCACGCTACCTCTACATTTACCTACGGGATTAGTTTTAAACCTCAATAATTGTTATTTAGTGCCAGCTTTGAGCATGAACATTGTATCAGGATCTCGTTTAATTCGAGATGGCTACTCATTTAAATCCGAGAATAATGGTTGTTCTATTTATATGAGAGATATGTTTTATGGTCATGCTCCGATGGTGAATGGTTTATTCTTAATGAATCTCGAGCGTAATGTTACACATATTCATAGTGTGAATACCAAAAGATGTAAGGTTGATAATGATAGTCCCACATACTTGTGGCACTGCCGCCTTGGTCACATAGGTGTCAAACGCATGAAGAAGCTCCATGCAGATGGGCTTTTGGAGTCTCTTGATTACGAATCATTTGACATGTGCGAACCATGCCTCATGGGTAAAATGACCAAGACTCCGTTCTCAGGAACAATGGAGCGAGCAACCAACTTATTGCAAATCATACATACTGATGTGTGCGGTCCAATGAGTGTTGAGGCTCGCGGTGGCTATCGTTATGTTCTCACCCTCACAGATGACTTGAGTAGATATGGGTATGTCTACTTAATGAAACACAAGTCTAAGACCTTTGAAAAGTTCAAGGAATTTCAGAATGAGGTTGAGAATCAACGTGACAAGAAAATCAAGTTCTTATGATCAGATCGTGGGGGAGAATACTTGAGTCACGAATTTGGCACACACTTAAGAAAATGTGGAATAGTTTCACAACTCACGCCGCCTGGAACACCTCAGCGCAATGGTGTGTCCGAACGTCATAATCGCACTCTATTGGATATGGTACGATCTATGATGTCTCTTACCGATCTACCGCTATCATTTTGGGGCTATGCTTTAGAGACTGCCGCATTCACTTTAAATAGGGCTCCGTCGAAATCCGTTGAGACGACACTGTATGAATTATGGTTTGGGAAGAAACCTAAGCTGTCGTTTCTAAAAGTTTGGGGATGCGATGCTTATGTCAAGAAACTTCAACCTGAAAAGCTCAAACCCAAATCGGAAAAATGCGTCTTCATAGGATACCCTAAAGAAACTATTGGGTATTCCTTCTACCTCAGATCCGAAGGCAAGATCTTTGTTGCCAAGAATGGGTCCTTTCTAGAGAAAGAGTTTCTCTCAAAAGAAATAAGTGGGAGGAAAGTAGAACTTGATGAGGTATTACCTCTTGAACCGGTAAGTGGTGCAGCTCAAGAAAATGTTCCTGAGGTGCCTACACCGACTAGAGAGGAAGTTAATGATGATGATCATGAAACTTCTGATCAAGTTGCTACTGAACTTGGTAGGTCCACAAGGACACGTTCCGCACCAGAGTGGTACGGCAACCCTGTCCTAGAAATCATGTTGTTAGACAACGGTGAACCTTCAAACTTTGAAGAAGCGATGGCGGGCCCAGATTCTGACAAATAGCTGGAAGCCATGAAATCCGATATAGGATCCATGTATGAAAATGAAGTATGGACTTTGACTGACTTGCCCGATGATTGGCGAGCCATAGAAAATAAATGGATATTTAAGAAGAAGACAGACATGGATGGTAACGTAACCATCTATGAAGTTCGGCTTGTCGCTAAGGGTTATCGACAAGTTCAAGGGGTTGACTACGATGAGACTTTCTCACCCGTAGCGAAGCTGAAGTCCGTCCGAATCATGTTAGCAATTGCTGCATTCTATGATTATGAAATATGGCAAATGGACGTCAAAACGGCATTCCTTAATGGTTTCCTTAAGGAAGAATTGTATATGATGCAGCCGGAAGGTTTTGTCGATCCTAAGAATGCTGACAAGGTGTGCAAACTCCAACGCTCGATTTATGGGCTGGTGCAAGCATCTCGGAGTTGGAACATTCGTTTTGATGAGATGATCAAAGCGTTTTTGTTTACGCAGACTTATGGAGAAACCTGCATTTACAAGAAAGCGAGTGGGAGCTATGTAGCATTTCTCATATTGTATGTGGATGACATACTGTTGATGGGGAATGATATAGAATTCTTGGAAAGCATAAAGGCCTACTTGAACAAGTGTTTTTCAATGAAGGACCTTGGAGAAGCTTCTTATATATTAGGCATCAAGATCTATAGAGATAGATCGAGATGCCTCATTGGTCTTTCACAGAGTACGTACCTTGACAAGATATTGAAGAAGTTCAAAATGGATCAATCAAAGAAGGGGTTCTTGCCTGTATTGCAAGGTACGAGATTGAGCACGGCTCAATGCCCGACCACGGCAGAAGATAGAGAAAAGATGAGTGTCGTCCCCTATGCCTCGGCCATAGGGTCTATCATGTATGCTATGCTGTGTACCAGACCTGATGTAAACCTTGCCGTAAGTTTGGTAGGAAGGTACCAAAGTAATCCCGGCATGGAACACTGGACAGTGGTCAAGAATATCCTGAAGTACCTGAAAAGGACTAAGGATATGTTTCTCGTTTATGGAGGTGACGAAGAGCTCGTCGTAAAGGGTTACGTTGATGCTAGCTTCGACATAGATCTGGATGACTCTAAGTCACAAACCGGATACGTGTATATTTTGAATGGTGGGGCAGTAAGCTAGCTCAGTTGCAAGCAAAGCATTATGGCGGGATCTACATGTGAAGCGGAGTACATGGCGGCCTCGGAGGCAGCACAAGAAGCAGTCTGGGTGAAGGAGTTCATTACCGACCTAGGAGTCATGCCCAATGCGTCGGGCCCGATGACTCTCTTCTGTGACAACACTGGAGCTATTGCCCTTGCCAAGGAGCCCAGGTTTCACAGGAAGACCAGGCATATCAAGCGTCGCTTCAACTCCATTCGTGAAAGTGTTCAAAATGGAGACATAGAGATTTGTAAAGTACATACGGACCTGAATGTGGCAGATCCGTTGACTAAACCTCTCCCTAGAGCAAAACATGATCAACACCAGAACTGCATGGGTGTTCGATTCATCACAATGTAACTAGAAAATTGACTCTAGTGCAAGTGGGAGACTGTTGGAAATATTTCCTAGAGGCAATAATAAAATGGTTATTATTATATTTCTTTGTTCATGATAATTGTCTATTGTTCATGCTATAATTGTGTTATCCGGAAATCGTAATACATGTATGAATACATAGACCACAACACGTCCCTAGTGAGCCTCTAGTTGACTAGCTCGTTGATCAAAAGATAGTCATGGTTTCCTGACTATGGACATTGAATGTCATTGATAACGGGATCACATCATTAGGAGAATGATGTGATGGACAAGACCCAATCCTAAGCATAGCTCAAAGATCGTGTAGTTCGTTTGCTGTAGCTTTTCCGAATGTCAAGTATCATTTCCTTAGACCATGAGATTGTGCAACTCCCGGATACCGTAGGAGTGCCTTGGGTGTGCCAAATGTCACAACGTAACTGGGTGACTATAAAGGTACACTACAGGTATCTCCGAAAGTGTCTGTTGGGTTGGCACGAATCGTGACTGGGATTTGTCACTCCGTATGACGGAGAGGTATCTCTGGGCCCACTCGGTAATGCATCACCATAATGAGCTCAGTGTGACCAAGTGGTTGATCACGGGATCATGCATTACGGCACGAGTAAAGTGACTTGCCGGTAACGAGATTGAATGAGGTATTGGGATACCGACGATCGAGTCTCGGGCAAGTAACGTACCGATTGACAAAGGGAATTGTATACAGATTGATTGAATCCTCGACATCGTGGTTCATCCGATGAGATCATCATGGAGCATGTGGGAGCCAACATGGGTATCCAGATCCCGCTGTTGGTTATTGACCGGAGAGTCGTCTCGGTCATGTCTGCATGTCTCCCGAACCCGTAGGGTCTACACACTTAAGTTCGGTGACGCTAGGGTTGTTGAGATATTAGTATGCAGTAACCCGAAAGTTGTTCGGAGTCCCGAATGAGATCCCGGGCATCACGAGGAGTTCCGGAATGGTCCGGAGGTAAAGATTTATATATAGGAAGTCTACTTTCGGCCATCGGGAAGGTTTCGGGGGTCGCCGGTATTGTACCGGGACCACCGGAAGGGTCCCGGGGGTCCACCGGGTGGGGCCACCTATCCCGGAGGGCCCCATGGGCTGAATTGGGAGGGAACCAGCCCCTAGTGGGCTGGTGCGCCCCCCCTTGGGCCTCCCCTGCGCCAAGGGTTGGGAAACCCTAGGGGTGGGGGCGCCCCCACTTGGCTTGGGGGGGGGGAGCCACCCCTTGGCCGCCGCCCCCTTGGAGATCCATCTCCCTAGCCCCCCAAGGCCCCTATATAAAGATGGGGGAAGGGAGGGCAGCCGCACCTTTGCTCTTGGCGCCTCCCTCTCCCTCCGTAACACCTCTCCTCCCCGCTTGCGCTTGGCGAAGCCCTGCCGGGATCCTGCTGCATCCACCACCACGCCGTCGTGCTGCTGGAACTTCATTGTAACACCCTCGATGCGACTATAGCTCCCACGTGTCGAGGCACGACTTAGAGACATAATCGCATTGAAGGCATATGTCGCAAGTTAGGAAATCTTCACAACATCCCATGTAATATAATTAATAAGGGGGAGATAACATAGTTGGCTTACACTCGCCACGTCAATCAAGTACATAAATAACATTACATCATCCAAACACTCATGGCCCGACTACAGCGCCAAAATAGAAGAGAACCCAACAAACGACACGGTCCCAATCACCCCCAACTGGGCACCACTACTGATCATCGGGAAAGGAAACATAGTAACGTTGAGAGTCTTCGTCGAACTCCCACTTGAGCTCACACGCGTCTCCTGGAGCGGAATCATCAGGCCCTGTATCTAGTGTAATAGTAATCTGTGAGCCACAGGGACTCAGCAATCTCGCACCCTCGCGATCAAGACTATTTAAGCTTATAGGTAAGGCAAGGTAAATATATGTGGAGCTGCAACAAGGACTAGCAAGTATGGTGGCTAACTTATTCGCAAAAGAGAGCGGGAAGAGAAGGCAAAGCACGAGCGTGAAACTAGAGAGCAACCTGCGCAAACATTACTTCAACACTGTGTCCGCTTCCCGACTCCGCCGAGAAGAGGCCATCACGGTAACACACTCAGTTGATTCATTTTAATTAGTTAAGGTTCAAGTTATCTACAACCGGACATTAACAAATTCCCATCTGCCCATAACCGTGGGCACGGCTTTCGAAAGTTCGATCCCTGCAAGGGAGTCCCAACTTAGCCCATGACAAGCTCTCACGGTCAACGAAGGAATAGACCTCCTCCCAAGACGTTCCGATCAGACTCGGTATCTCGGTTCTTCAAGACACTTCGACAGGTTAAAACAAGACCAGCAACACCGCCCGAATGTGCCGACAAATCCCGGTAGGAGCTGCACATATCTCGTTCTCAGGGCACACTCAGATGAGACATCCTACGAGTAAAACCAACCCTCAAGTTGCCCTGAGGTGGCCCCACAGTCTACTCGGTTCGGACCAACACTCAGAGGGAGCACTGGCCCGGGGGGGGGGGGGGGGTTAAAATAAGATGACCCTCGGGCTCCGGTAACCCAAGGGAAAAAGAGGCTAGGTGGCGAATGGTAAAACCAAGGTTGGGCATTGCTGGAAAAGCTTTAATCAAGGCAAACTATCAAGGGGTTCCCATTATAACCCAACCGCGTAAGGAACGAAAAAATCCGGGAACATAACACCGATATGACGGAAACTAGGGCGGCAAGAGTGGAACAAAACACTAGGCGAGAGGCCGAGCCTTCCACCCTTTACCAAGTGTATAGATGCATTAAGATAACAAGATAATATAATGATATCCCAACAAGTAATTAAATGTTCCAACGAGGAACGGCCTCCAATCTTCACCTGCAACTAGCAGCGCTATAAGAGGGGCTGAGCAAAGCGGTAACATAGCCGATCAACGGTTTGCTAGGACATGGTGGGTTAGAGGTTTGACATGGCAATTTGGGAGGCTTGCAAGCAAATGGTAGGCATCGAAGCAATGGCATAGCAAAAGAGCGAGCAAACTAGCATAACAAAGATAGTAGTGATTTCGAGGGTATGATCATCTTGCCTGCACAGTTGTCAGAGTTGACTGGATCCTCGAAAGCAAACTCAACGGGCTCCTCGTTAGCGAACTCGTCTCCCGGCTCTACCCAAACAAGACAAACAAGCAACAAGGATACAATCAACCACGTGCAAACTCAAACAACACAATGCAAAGATGATATGCTATGCGGGATGCGATGCGGGATGCGAAATGCAAGATATGACAGGAAATGCAAGAACCTGGCCTCAACATGGAAATCCAAGTGTTCCACTAGAAAGATGAGATGAAATCACTTAAAAACGATATAAAGAACGCCTGAATCGGAGTTACGGTTTGTAAATGGCAAGCGATTCAAAAATAACACCGGTCTGCAATTTACAGCAAGTAGGCATCTAAATGCAACGAAATGAACATGCTACAACACCCAAACATGACAACAAAATACATGGCAGGAATGCACACAAGATGCTTAACAAAAGTCTAGCACTGAGCTACGGCCAATTCATCGATTAACAGGTTCAAACAAGCATGGCAAAAATGCATATGGCAAACAAATCTCAGACTTAGTGAAATTAACACTTGTCTGGAATTTCAGATCAGATAGCCCTCTTCGGAGCAACAAAACTACATGCTACAGGATCTTAACATGGCAAAATAAAGCATGGCATGGAGCTACTCAAAGAGCTTAACAAAAGTCCCTTAGTGACCTTGAGCCAAAAGGGATCCGAAAATACAATTGCAAGCATGTGAACATAGCAAAAACATAATCAGTTTTCATACTTAGTGAAAAACTGACACATGCTGAAATATAGCTCAAGTAGGCATGTTTACGAGCTCGATGCACTCACTACGGTGCAAGTCATGGCAAGACAAGCATACATCCATCAAGAAGGCATAAAATTCAAGCTAGACATGGCAAGAACAATAACATAGCATGCACGGATCAACTACAACATCATTGGCAAAATTGCAAACAAGTTGACAATCTGCCCAGATTCACAAAGTAGCAAAAGTAGAGCTCGATTGACTCAAGCTAGGGTGCTCCATAATTGCAAGCAAAGACATGGATGGATAGAGCACTGCAATATTAATAAAACATCCTTACTGATCATCCTCAAAAAAGGCACGGATCACTAGGAAACAACAAGAACATATGGCATCATGAGATAAACAGCTCCAGGACTTAGTGAAATTACTAAGTCCCTGAAAACAGAATTAGCAAGTGCACCTCTTTGCAAGCTTGCACAAGTCACCACACACATCCTAAAAATACATGGGTTGCACCTCTGGAGAGATGACAAAACCCTTAACAAAACATATGTAGAACTCATGGGCATAGCATGCACACATTAATCATGGCAAAAATGACAAAAGTGCTAAACGGAGTAGTAGATCTGACAATTAACTCAAGTAGACCTCTTCTAACAGCATTTAGGGCATCAAGATGAGCTCAAATGAAATGATGCAATGGGATGAAATGATGTACTCTCTGAGATGAACATTTTGATATGCTATATGCATGAATCGGAGCTACGGATGCAAAGTTACGGAGCTACGAACATGTCAACATGGACTGAAAATATCTGGGACTTAGAAGAAATTTCGACCTCCGGATCTAGGGTTGACCCGGCACGCGAACCGTGGCGGAGGCGCTGCTCGCCGGAGATGGCGCGGACGGCGGCCGAAGTGGAGGGGATCGCCGGATCCGGCTCTCCCGCGGCCGGATCTGGCCGGAGGCGAGGCGGGAAGGCGGCGGAGCGGCCGGAGGGCGCCGCGGCCGCGGCGGAGCGGTGCGGTGGCGGGGCGCGCCGGCGAGCAAGGTGGCGGCGGCTCCGGCCGACGTGCAAGGTGGCGGCGGAACCGGCCGGCGAGCAAGGCGGCGGGGTCGGGCGCGGGAGGCGCGGGCACGGCGGGCGGCGGGGGCGAGCCGATGGGCTTCGGGGGCCCCGCCCGGGCCGAGCGGGCCGGCGGGACAGAGGCGGCGATGTGGGTGCAGTGCGGCCACGTGGCGGCGCGCGATTCGCGGCGGCGGTGATGTCCGGCGCGTCCGGACACGTCCGGCGCGTCCGGACATGTCCGACGCGCGGAGAGACAAGGGGGGCTAGATTTAGGGTAGAATGATCCGAAAACGGAGGGGATCTATTTATAGCCATAGAGGGAGCTAGGAGAGTCCAAATGAGGTGCGGTTTTCGGCCACGCGATCGTGATCGAACGCTCTAGATGATGGAGAAGACTTTGGTGGATTTTGGGCCAAATTGGAGGGGTGTTGGGCTGCAACACACACGAGGCCTTTTCGGTCCCTCGGTTAACCGTTGGAGTATCAAACGAAGTCCAAATGGTACGAAACTTGACAGGCGGTCTACCGGTAGTAAAGCAAGGCCTCTTGGCAAGTCTCGGTCCAATCCGGAAATGTTTAATCCCCACACATGAAAGAAAGCTAGAAATGACCACCGGAGGAGAACGAAGCGCCGGAATGCAATACGGACAACGGGGAAAATGCTCGAATGCATGGGACGAACACGTATGCAGATGCAATGCACATGATGACATGATATGAGATGCATGACAGCGACAACAACACAGGGAGACAAAAACCCGAACCCGAGAAAAAAAAATAACTTAACGCCGGAAACGGCAAGAGTTTGAGTACAAATTAGGAAAGTTATATCCGGGGTGTTACAACACTCCACCACTACGAAAGGATCTCGTCCCGAGATCTAGGACTGAAAGAACGCCGGGTACTCAGAACGGAGGTGATCCTCGCATTCCCAGGTAGCTTCACGATCGGAATGGTGTGACCACTTGACTTTGAGAAATTTGATTGACTTGTTGCGAGTCTTGCGTTCAGTCTCTTCAAGAATAGCAACTGGGTGCTCACGATAAGAGAGATCTTCTTGGAGCTCAATGTCCTCGAAGTTGACGGTGCGGTCAGGAGTCTTGAAGCACTTTCGAAGCTGAGAGACATGGAACACGTCATGAACATTTGCAAAGTTTGCGGGAAGCTCGAGTTGATAGGCGAGGTCGCCTCTCTTGCTGACAATCTTGAAAGGTCCCACGTATCTGGGGGCAAGCTTCCCTTTGATACCGAAGCGACGAGTACCTTTCATAGGAGAGACGCGGAGGTAAACATGATCTCCGATCTCGAAAGCCAAATCACGGTGCTTACTATCATAGTAGCTCTTCTGACGGGATTGGGCTGCTTTGAGGTTATCACGAATGACTTTGCACATTTCTTCTGCCTCTGTGATTAAGTCATTACCCAAAAGCTGACGTTCACCGGTTTCAGACCAGTTGAGAGGGGTACAGCACTTCCTGCCATACAGAATTTCAAATGGGCCTTCCCCGAACTTGCTTGAAAACTGTTGTTGTAGGCGAATTCAGCATAAGGAAGACAATCCTCCCACTTCATACCGAAGGATATCACACAAGCCCTGAGCATATCTTCAAGAATCTGGTTGACACACTCGACTTGACCGCTAGTTTGAGGATGGAAAGCTGTGCTGAAGCGGATGTTCGTGCCCATGGCCTTCTGAAAAGAATCCCAAAACTTCGAGGTAAAGATGCTGCCACGGTCTGAAGAGATCACTTGTGGAATACCGTGCAGAGAGACAATACGAGAGGTATAGAGTTCCGCCAATTGAGCTGCAGTGATTGACTCTTTGATAGGCAGAAAATGAGCCACTTTGGTGAGTTTGTCGATGACAACGAATATAGCATCATTGCCACGCTTGGACTTTGGAAACCCAGTCACGAAGTCCATTTCAATGTGGTCAAACTTCCATTCTGGAATGTCAAGAGGTTGGAGGAGACCCGCTGGCCTTTGGTGTTCTGCCTTCACTCTTCTGCAGACATCACATTCATTCACGAATTGAGCAATCTCGCGCTTCATTCGAGTCCACCAATAAGCTTGCTTGAGGTCCTGATACATCTTCGTGCTCCCAGGGTGGATGGAGAGGAGAGAATTGTGAGCCTCATTCATGATCACTTTACGGAGGTCACCTTTGGGTACAACAATACGATCCTCAAAGAAAAGAGTGTCCTTGTCATCAAGGCGGTAGCACTTGTACTTGGACTGACTCTTGGCAATACCAATCTTCACCTTTTTCACCATAGCATCAAGAAGCTGAGCTTGGCGAATCTGGTCTTCCAAGGTAGGAGAGACTTGAAGGTTGGCGAGGAAACCTTGAGGAACAACTTGCAGATTAAGTTTGCGGAAAGCTTCACAAAGCTCGGGTTGATAAGGCTTGAGAATCAGACTGTTGCAGTAGGCCTTTCTGCTCAATGCGTCAGCAATCACATTGGCCTTGCCTGGAGTATACTCGATACTCGGATTATACTCTTGAATCATTTCGACCCATCGAGTTTGCCTGAGGTTGAGATTAGGCTGAGTGAAGATGTACTTGAGACTCTTGTGATCAGTGAAAATTTCCAATTTTCTTCCCAATAGAAGATGTCTCCAAGTCAAAAGAGCATGCACAACTGCCGCCAGCTCGAGATCATGAGTGGGGTAGTTCTTCTCATTAGGCTTCAACTGGCGAGATGTATAAGTAACAACTTTCTTCTCTTGCATCAATACTGCGCCAAAACCTTAGAGAGAGGCATCACAAAAGACCTCATACGGCTTGGATTCATCAGGCGGAGTCAGAACTGGAGCAGTGATCAATTTCTCTTTCAAAGTGTTGAAAGCAATGTCACACTCCGGAGACCAAACGTACTTGACGTGCTTCTGGAGAAGATTTGAGAGAGGCTTCGCGATCTTAGAAAAGTTTTCAACGAATCTTCGGCAATAGCTTGCAAGACCGAGAAAACTGCGGAGTTGCTTCACATTCTGAGGAGGTTCCCAATTCACAATTGCAGACACCTTCTCAGGATTCACGGCAATGCCCTTGGCAGAGATGATATGACCAAGATAAAGAACTTCATCGAGCCAAAATTCACACTTGGAGAACTTGGCGTAGAACTGATGTTCTCTGAGCTTATCAAGAACCAAATGCAAGTGCTTGGCATGATCTTCCTTGTTCTTCGAGAAAACCAGAATGTCGTCGAGATAGACCAAAACGAAGTCATTGGTGTAGGCGTTGAAGATGAAGTTCATCATGCGAGAGAAAGTCGGAGGAGCATTGACGAGACCAAACGACATGACAGTGTATTCATATGAACCAAAACTTGTCCTGAAAGCCGTCTTGGGAATATCTTGCTCACGGATTCGAATCTGATGATAACCCATACGGAGATCAAGCTTGGAGAATACTCGAGCACCTTTGAGTTTTTCGAACAGCTCATTGATGTTGGGAAGTGGGTATTTGTTCTTGATGGTCTTCTTATTCACTGGACGGTAATCAACACAAAGTCGGTCTGTTCCATCCTTCTTCTTCACAAAAAGAACACCACAACCCCACGGAGAAGAACTAGGCCGGATGAGACCCATTTTCTCTTGAATATCGAGTTGCTTCTTCAGCTCCTTCAACTCTTCAGGTCCGAGCTTGTAAGGACGTTTGCAGACAGGTTCCGTGCCAGGCTCAAGATCAATAATGAATTCAACTGGCCGGTGCGGAGGCATTCCTGGAAGCTCTTCTGGAAAGACGTCTTGATATTCGCAAACGACTGGAATTTGCGAAATGGCATCCAATTCACCCTTCTCGTTGAGAGAAAACAGACGGATGGTATTATCCCGAGCGGCAAAGACAATAACATCCTCAGACGAATGAGTCAATTGAATCTGCCTGGCAGCACAATCAAGATGTGCCTTGTGCTTAGAAAGCCAATCCATTCCGAGAATAAGATCAATATCCGAGTTACCAAGAACCACCGGAGAAGAGAGAAACTTGTAGTAACCCAACGTGATAGAGATATCGGGAGCAACCAAACTAGAAGTCAAAAGCTTGCCGGGAGAAACAACTTGCATGACTTTGGGCATGATCTCGGTATCAACATTGTGCTTCGATGCAAAAGGACATGACAAAAAGGAATGCGATGCACCAGTGTCAAAAAGAACTCTTGCAGGAATATCGTTAACGGGAAGGTTACCCATGATCACATCTGACGAGTCCTCTGCCTGAGCTGCATTCAGCAAATTGACCTTGGCATGCTTGGGGTTATGCTTGACCACAGCTGTACTTGCCGATCTGACAGGAGGAGGAGGAAGACGCCTCTGGTTGAAACACTTGTTGGCATAGTGACCCTTCTGTTGGCACTTGTTGCACGTGACCTCTGAAAGCGGACGGTGATACGGAGCACTCGATCTTGGAGCTTGAGACGAAGTCGTATTCTGAAAGCCAGGGTTGGGTGGGTGGGAAGATCCACTGCCACCTTTGCTCTTCTACTGATATGGCTGATGGAACAGAGGAGGAGGAAGCCAATACTTCTGCTGCTTGGCCACTTGAGTAGAGGAAGAAAGAGTAACATCTCTGACTCGCTTCTTGGAAGCATCACACCTCAACTGAGCAACCTCTTGCTTCAGTGCCATGTTGTAGAACTCATCGTACCTCAAGGGTTCAAAGAGAACAAGAGCTAGCTGAATTTCTTCTCTGAGACCACCCCTGAACTGATATATCATGCTCTTCTCATCAGGGACGTCCTGCTTGGCAAAGTGGGCGAGCTTCTGGAATAACTTGTTGTAGTCATAGACAGACAAAGAGCCTTGCTTCAGATTGTGGAATTCCTCACGCTTGCTTTCAACCACGCTTTGAGGAATATGATGAGCTCGGAAATCTCGACGGAAATCATCCCAAGTGATAACACGTCCACCTCTGGAATCCTTGTACTGCTGGAACCATTCTACAACTTGATCTTTGAGTTGGAAGGAAGCGAACTTGACAAAGTCCTCAAGCCTGACGTTACTGCACTCAAAATGCTTGCACAGATCCACAAGCCAATCGTCAGCATCGATTGCCTCAACACAATTGCTGAAAGTCTTTGGCCCTTTAGCAAGGAACTGGTTGAGTGTAGCAAAGTGACTCTGATTGCTGCCTTGATTCCCTTGGTTGCCTTGATTGCGCTCTTGAAGAATTTGCATGATCAACTGTGTGTTTGCATTGGTTGCGGCCATCACAGCTTGCCATGCCTCTGGAGGAGGTGGAGGTGGTGGCTGATCAGGATTCAGAGTCGTGCGCGTTGGAGGAGCCATCCTGAAGAGATTGACCACCATTAGCACATTGATAGACAATATTGAAGCTGCATCCAACGAAATGAAAATTGCAACATATAGTCTTCACATCCAAACAAAATGAATGAATGCATTCCTCTTGAAATGGTCACATATCCATAAATTGAGAAGCCACATAGAATTAAGGTAGAGAAATAAATCAACAAGGTACGGATCAAGAACGAATAATCAGTAAGAAATCCCAATCTCAAACCAAATATCTATGGAAGAAGAACTAGAGCTACTAGAATTCCCACCTACGAAACTCCCGAACCTTTCTGGTTATGCAATCAGGTGTTGGGGATATAGGGGAAGCATAATATCTCACCCAAATCTAGCAAATCCTACATCCAGCTGTATCCATCCTTCAACACATAACCAAGAAACCTTCAGAAACCATCTACCTCAACCTTCGAAAAGCATCCGTTATACGAGTTATGGCGATACTCCCGAACTCCCGCCCCAGTACTGGGTGGCGTCGAGGTTATCTCACCAACGAACTGCATAAAAGAGATTTTCAATGTCGGCGTACTAGACTCAGGTATTTCAGAACTGCAACGATAAAATTATGATGACAACACCTCAGAGCTGAACTCCCCGGGACACTTCCACTAAACCCTTGACAGGAGGCACCAAGACAATGTTCCCATCATAAAACCATCGGAACGATTCCAAGATACCCGCGTGATCCTAATTTTTTTAGTGAAATTCGAGAAGAGAAGAGTCAAAACTCTACGTCAGGATGCCTTACCAGAGCGATGAGGAGACTGGGGAGTAAAAAGAATTCCTAAACTCTTCGATATATAATTCCTAAATGACTCAAAACATATTTCTAGACACAACTCGGCCGCTAAAAACGATCAAGCAATGGGGCTCCTAAGGTCGGGGAAGGCTCTGATTACCAACTTGTAACACCCTCGATGCGACTATAGCTCCCACGTGTCGAGGCACGACTTAGAGACATAATCGCATTGAAGGCATATGTCGCAAGTTAGGAATCTTCACAACATCCCATGTAATATAATTAATAAAGGGGAGATAACATAGTTGGCTTACACTCGCCACGTCAATCAAGTACATAAATAACATTACATCATCCAAACACTCATGGCCCGACTACGGCGCCAAAATAGAAGAGAACCCAACAAACGACACGGTCCCAATCACCCCCAATTGGGCACCACTACTGATCATCGGGAAAGGAAACATAGTAATGTTGAGAGTCTTCGTCGAACTCCCACTTGAGCTCACACGCGTCTCCTGGAGCGGAATCATCAGGCCCTGCAACTGGTGTAATAGTAATCTGTGAGCCACAGGGACTCAGCAATCTCGCACCCTCGCGATCAAGACTATTTAAGCTTATAGGTAAGGCAAGGTAAATATATGTGGAGCTGCAGCAAGCGACTAGCAAGTATGGTGGCTAACTTATTCGCAAAAGAGAGCGGGAAGAGAAGGCAAAGCACGAGCGTGAAACTAGAGAGCAACCTGCGCAAACATTACTCCAACACCGTGTCCGCTTCCCGGACTCCGCCGAGAAGAGGCCATCATGGTAACACACTCAGTTGATTCATTTTAATTAATTAAGGTTCAAGTTATCTACAACCGGACATTAACAAATTCCCATCTGCCCATAACCACGGGCACGGCTTTCGAAAGTTCAATCCCTGTAGGAGAGTCCCAACTTAGCCCATGACAAGCTCTCACGGTCAACGAAGGAATAGACCTCCTCCCAAGACGTTCCGATCAGTCTCGGTATCTCGGTTCTTCAAGACACTTCGACAGGTTAAAACAAGACCAGTAACACCGCCCGAATGTGCCGACAAATCCCGATAGGAGCTGCACATATCTCGTTCTTAGGGCACACTCAGATGAGACATCCTACGAGTAAAACCAACCCTCAAGTTGCCCTGAGGTAGCCCCGCAGTCTACTCGGTTCGGACCAACACTCAGAGGGAGCACTGGCCCGGGGGGGGGGGGGTTAAAATAAGATGACCCTCGGGCTCCGGTAACCCAAGGGAAAAAGAGGCTAGGTGGCGAATGGTAAAACCAAGGTTGGGCATTGCTGGAAAAGCTTTAATCAAGGCGAACTATCAAGGGGTTCCCATTATAACCCAACCGCGTAAGGAACGAAAAAATCCGGGAACATAACACCGATATGACGGAAACTAGGGCGGCAAGAGTGGAACAAAACACTAGGCGAGAGGCCGACCTTCCACCCTTTACCAAGTGTATAGATGCATTAAGATAACACGATAATATAATGATATCCCAACAAGTAAATAAATGTTCCAACGAGGAACGGCCTTCAATCTTCACCTGCAACTAGCAGCGCTATAAGAGGGGCCGAGCAAAGCGGTAACATAGCCAATCAATGGTTTGCTAGGACATGGTGGGTTAGAGGTTTGACATGGCAATTTGGAAGGCTTGCAAGCAAGTGGTAGGCATCGTAGCAATGACATAGCAAAAGAGCGAGCAAACTAGCATAACAAAGATAGTAGTGATTTCGAGGGTATGATCATCTTGCCTGCACAGTTGTCAGAGTTGACTGGATCCTCGAAAGCAAACTCAACGGGCTCCTCGTTAGCGAACTCGTCTCCCGGCTCTACCCAAACAAGACAAACAAGCCACAAGGATACAATCAACCACGTGCAAACTCAAACAACACAATGCAAAGATGATATGCTATGCGGGATGCGATGCGGGATGCGAAATGCAAGATATGACAGGAAATGCAAGAACCTGGCCTCAACATGGAAATCCAAGTGTTCCACTAGAAAGATGAGATGAAATCACTTAAAAACGATATAAAGAACGCCGGAATCGGAGTTACGGTTTGGAAATGGCAAGCGATTCAAAAATAACACCGGTCTGCAATTTACAGCAAGTAGGCATCTAAATGCAACGAAATGAACATGCTACAACACCCAAACATGACAACAAAATACATGGCAGGAATGCACACAAGATGCTTAACAAAAGTCTAGCACTGAGCTACGGCCAATTCATCGATTAACAGGTTCAAACAAGCATGGCAAAAATGCATATGGCAAACAAATCTCAGACTTAGTGAAATTAACACTTGTCTGGAATTTCAGATCAGATAGCCCTCTTCGGAGCAACAAAACTACATGCTACAGGATCTTAACATGGCAAAATAAAGCATGGCATGGAGCTACTCAAAGATCTTAACAAAAGTCCCTTAGTGACCTTGAGCCAAAAGGGATCAGAAAATACAATTGCAAGCATGTGAACATAGCAAAAACATAATCAGTTTTCATACTTAGTGAAAAACTGACACATGCTGAAATATAGCTCAAGTAGGCATGTTTACGAGCTCGATTCACTCACTACGGTGCAAGTCATGGCAAGACAAGCATACATCCATCAAGAAGGCATAAAATTCAAGCTAGACATGGCAAGAACAATAACATAGCATGCACGGATCAACTACAACATCATCGGCAAAATTGCAAACAAGTTGACAATCTGCCCAGATTCACAAAGTAGCAAAAGTAGAGCTCGATTGACTCAAGCTAGGGTGCTCCATAATTGCAAACAAATACATGGATGGATAGAGCACTATAATATTGATAAAACATCCTTACTGATCATCCTCAAAAGAGGCACGGATCACTAGGAAACAACAAGAACATATGGCATCATGAGATAAACAGCTCCAGGACTTAGTGAAATTACTAAGTCCCTGAAAACAGAATTAGCAAGTGCACCTCTTTGCAAGCTTGCACAAGTCACCACACACATCCTAAAAATACATGGGTTGCACCTCTGGAGAGATGACAAAACCCTTAACAAAACATATGTAGAACTCATGGGCATAGCATGCACACATTAATCATGGCAAAAATGACAAAAGTGCTAAACGGAGTAGCAGATCTGACAATTAACTCAAGTAGCCCTCTTCTAACAGCATTTCGGGCATCAAGATGAGCTCAAATGAAAATGATGCAATGGGATGAAATGATTTACTCTCTGAGATGAACATTTTGATATGCTATATGCATGAATCGGAGCTACGGATGCAAAGTTACGGAGCTACGAACATGTGCACATGGACTGAAAATATCTGGGACTTAGAAGAAATTTCGACCTCCGGATCTAGGGTTGACCCGGCACGCGAACTGAGGCGGCGGCGCTGCTCGCCGGAGATGGCGCGGACGGCGGCCGGAGTGGAGGGGATCGCCGGATCCGGCTCTCCCGCGGCCGGATATGGCCGGAGGGCGCGGCGGCCGCGGCGGAGCGGTGCAGTGGCGGGGCGCCGACGAGCAAGGTGGCGGCGGCTCCGGCCGGCGTGCAAGGCGGCGGAGGATCCGGCCGGCGAGCAAGGCGGCGGGGTCGGGCGGGAGCCGCGGGCACGGCGGGCGGCGGGGGCGAGCCGATGAGCTTCGGGGGCCCCGCCCGGGCCGAGCGGGCCAGCGGGACAGAGGCGGCGATGTGGGCGCGGTGCGGCCACGTGGCGGCGCGCGATTCGCAGCGGCGGTGATGTCCGGTGCGTCCGGACACGTCCGGCGCGCGGAGAGACGAGGGGGCTAGATTTAGGGTAGAATGATCCGAAAACGGAGGGGATCTATTTATAGCCATAGAGGAAGCTAGGAGAGTCCAAATGAGGTGCGGTTTTCAGCCACGCGATCGTGATCGAACGCTCTAGATGATGGAGAAGACTTAGGTGGGTTTTGGGCCAAATTGGAGGGGTGTTGGGCTGCAACACACACGAGGCCTTTTCGGTCCCTCGGTTAACCGTTGGAGTATCAAACGAAGTCCAAATGATACGAAACTTGACAGGCGGTCTACCGGTAGTAAACCAAGGCCGCTTGGCAAGTCTCGGTCCAATCCGGAAATGTTTAATTCCCACACACGAAAGAAAGCTAGAAATGACCACCGGAGGAGAACGAAGCGCCGGAATGCAAAACGGACAACGGGGAAAATGCTCGAATGCATGGGACGAACATGTATGCAGATGCAATGCACATGATGACATGATATGAGATGCATGACAGCGACAACAACACACGGAGACAAAAACCCGAACCCGAGAAAATAAAATAACTTAACGTCAGAAACGGCAAGAGTTGGAGTACAAATTGGGAAAGTTATATCCGGGGTGTTACATTCATCAACCTCTCCTCCCCCCTTGCTGGATCAAGTTGGAGGAGACGTCTTCCCAACTGTACGTGTGTTGAACGCGGAGGTGCCATCCGTTCGGCACTTGGTCATCGGTGATTTGGATCACATCGAGTACGACTCCATCAACCCCGTTCTCTTGAACGCTTCCACGCGTGATCTACAAGGGTATGTAGATGCACTCCTCTCTCCCTCGTTGCTAGATGACTCCATAGATTGATCTTGGTGATGCGTAGAAAATTTTAAAATTCTTCTACGTTCCCCAACAGTATTAAGATACCGACGATCGAATCTCGGGCAAGTAACATACTGATGACAAAGGGAACAACGTATGTTGTTATGCGATTTGACCGATAAAGATCTTCGTAGAATATGTGGGAGCCAATATGAGCATCCAGGTTCCTCTATTGTTTATTGACCGGAGACGTGTCTCGGTCATGTCTACATTGTTATCGAACCCGTAGGGTCCGCACGCTTAAAGTTTCGATGACAGTTATATTAAGAGTTTATGAGTTTTGATGTACCGATGGAGTTCGGAGTCCCGGATGAGATCGGGGACATGAGGAGGAGTCTCGAAATGGTGGAGACGTAAAGATCAATATATTGGACGACTATATTCAGACATCAGAAAGATTCTGAGTGTTTCAGATATTTATCGGAGTACCGGAGAGTTACGGGAATTCGCCGGGGAGTATATGGGCCTTATTGGGCCATACGGGAATAGAGGAGAGAGGCCAAAAGGAAGGAGGCGCGCGGCCCCCTTCTGGTCCGAATTGGACAAGGGGTGCAGGCCCCTTTTCCTTCTTCCTCTCCTCCTCTTTCCTTCTCTCCTACTCCAACAAGGAAAGGAGGAGTCCTACTCCCGGTGGGAGTAGGACTCCCCCCTTGGTGCGCCCTCCTCCTAGGACCGGCCGCCTCCCCCCCTTGCTCCTTTATATACAGGGGCAGGGGGCACCCCATGCACACAACAATTGATCATTGATCTCTTAGCCGTGTGCGGTGCCCCCTCCACCATGATCCTCGGTAATATTGTAGTGGTGCTTAGGCGAAGCCCTGCGACAGTAGAACATCAAGATCGTCACCATGCCGTCGTGCTGACAGAACTCTTCCCCGACATTCTGCTGGATCAGAGTCCAAGGATCATCATCGAGCTGAACGTGTGCTAGAACTCAGAGGTGCCGTAGTTTCGGTGCTTGATCGGTCGGGCCGTGAAGACGTACGACTACATCAACCGCGTTGTGCTAACGCTTCCGCTTTCGGTCTACGAGGGTACACGGACAACACTCTTCCCTCTCGTTGCTATGCATCACCATGATCTTGCGTGTGCGTAGGAATTTTTTTCAAATTACTATGTTCTCCAACAGTTTTATGCAGAATAACCAACGTAGGCCTACTTGTTTTTCTACGCCCTACTGGGCCGAAAATCTTTCAAACGAGGAGGGATGCATTTTGCCCAGAAAATGGGCTATAAGTAATAAGAAATGGGCTATAATTAATAATAAATGAGCTGTAAAATGAAAAAATATAGCTAACAGGCAATTAGTTCCAAAATGCTGTTTTCTTTCAGATTTTGATATTTTAAATTTCATTGTTTTTGTACGGTAAAATTTCATTAAATTTAAATTAAGGTATATTTAGATTTAAAATTAATTTGAATCTGGCTAGAAATTTCGAGTTGTATGCTGTTTGGGACAGATTTGGAGGCTGACTTGTGGGTCTACTAGGTTGACGTGTACTTTAGCTTTGTCAACTTAGTCCACAAACGATTCTAGCAGCAGTGACCGTTGGATGTTAATCCAACGGCCGTGTTGCTTCTTCAATATCTGATCTTCTTGCTCCAGCCGCCCAAACCAGCTCCGGTGGGACTGCCTGCTCCCGCCTCCCATGGCCGGCTGTGGTGCCGCACAGGCCGCACCGCCCCACCCTACTTCATTGCTGGCCAGGCCATTCCTCTACTCACCCACACCTCCTGTTATTTTCCGGCGACGGCAGCCGGACCAATAAACCCTCGTACTCCCCATCTCGTGGGCAACCATTGCCGAGTCTTCCCCGGCTCCGTGTCGTTCCCTTCCTAGGCCTCGCCGTCGTCCACCGCCATGGTGCTCTCGGCGCGACCTGGTCAACATGGTCAACGAACGACATCCATCGGGCCGTGGACTGTACGCGCAAAATAATGATTCCTCCACCTGACAACTGGGACCCACCGGAAGGGCCTTTGTATTTCGCGGAAAAAAGGTTCCTCCCGCTGACATGTCGGACCCACCAGCTATATCTTCGCACGCAAGGAAGTGCCTCCTTATTACGAACAAAAAAATGAATACCCCTACTAGCTGGGACCCACCATTGTGGGAGGCTGACTTGTGGGCCTACTAAGTTGACGGGGACGGAGGGCTTTGTCAACTTAGTCAATATGAATGATTCTAGCTCCAGTGACCGTACGATGTCCATCCAACGGCCGTAGTGCTTCTTCAACCTCTGGTCTTCTTGCTCCAGCCGCCCAAAGCAGCGCCAGTCGTGCCGCATGCTCCTGCCTCCCGTGGCCGGCTATGCTGCCGCGGAGGCCTCACCGCCCCCTACTATTCCCACCGCTGGCCAGGCCCTGCGGCGACGGCAGCATCACACCGTAGCCGAACCAGTGAACCCTCGTACTCCTCTCCGCGCGGGCTTCCACTGCCGTGTCTTCCCCGGCTCTGCGTCGTCCCCTTCCTAGGCCTCGCCGTCGTCCACCGCTGTGGTGCTCTCTGCGCGGCGTGGTCAGCGTGGTCAAGGAACGACTTCCATCAGAAGAGTACTATACCTGGAGAGGCTGACAGCTGGGTCCACGGTCACAGCCCAGTTTTTTGTGATTTGCCAACTAAGTCGCTTTTGTTAGGCCTGTTGGGCTGCAAATCTTTCAAGACGAGGAGAGCTTTCATTCGGCTGGCCGAGAAAATGGCCCATCAGTAATGAGAAATGGGTTGTACATTTTTAAAACACATCAAACCGGCAATTAGTTTCAAATATCTTTTTTTTTCATTTTGAGATTTTAAATTATATTAATTTTTATGCGTGGAGAATTTGTTGGATTTTATATTGATATACATTTATTTTTAAAATCAGTTTGAATGTGAGTCGAAATTTCAGGATTAAAAACAGTTCGGACCGCACCAAAATATGCAAAATTTCGTATAATTTTTTAACCGTGGCCACAATATGGGCTGTAATGCTAACAAAAAGAATATGGGCTCAAAAAAACCTTAAGAATTAGCAAATGGGCTGTAAATTATTAGAAATAATGGCAGATGGGTTATATGTTGTTTTCTACAGATTTGAGGCTTTCATAAAAAAAGGTTGACGCACAAGCAGTGACTGTTGGATGTCCATCGAATGACCATCGTGCTTCATCAATCTCTGCTCTTCCTGCTCCAGCCGCTCAAACAAGCGCTGGCGAGACTACCTGCTCCCTCCTTCCCGCGGCCGGCTGTGCTGTCGCGCATGCCTCACCGCCCCACCGTACTCCCATCGCTGGCCTAGCCATCCCTCTACTCACCCACACCTGTTGTTATTCTCCGGCGACGGCAGATGAACCAGTAAGCCCTCGTACAGTCGTACTCCCCTCTGCGTGGGGAACAACTACCGAGTCTTCCCTGCCTCCGTGTCGTTCCCTTCCTAGGCCTCGCCGTCGT
Organism: Triticum aestivum; assembly: GCF_018294505.1. Classification (NCBI taxonomy): domain Eukaryota; kingdom Viridiplantae; phylum Streptophyta; class Magnoliopsida; order Poales; family Poaceae; genus Triticum; species Triticum aestivum. The sequence continues at coordinate 535,696,273 of NC_057794.1, forward strand.
CCACCACCCTGGTGCTCTCGGCGCGGCCTGGTCAACGTGGTCAACGACCGACATGCATCTGAAGTGGACTGTACGTGGAGAGGACGACAACTGGGTCCACGGCCGCACGCAAGGAAATGCCTCCTTATTACGCGCAAACTAATGATTCCTCCACCTGACATCAGGGACCCACCTAAAGGGCCTCTGTATTTCGTGAAAAAAACGTTACCGTCGCTGACAGCTCGGACCCACTAGCTATATCTTCGCATGCAAGGAAGTGCCTCCTTATTACGCACAAAAAAATGAATACTCCCCCTGTTAGCTGGGACCCAGTATAGTGGCAGGCTGACTTGTGGGCCTACTAAGTTAACGGGGACGGAGAGCTTTGTCAACTTAGTCAATATGCACGATTCTAGCTCTAGTGACCGTACGATGTTCATCCAACAGCCGTAGTGCTTCTTCAACCTCTGGTCTTCTTGCTCCAGCCGCCCAAACCAGCGCCGGTCATGCCTCATGCTCCTGCCTCCCGTGGTCGGCTGCGATCCAGTGGAGGCCTCACCGCCCCCTACTACTCCCACCGCTGGCCAGGCCATCCCTCTACTCACCCACACCCCATGTTATTCTGTGGCGACGGCAGCCTCACACAGCAGTGAACCAGTGAACCCTCATACTCCTCTACGCGTGGGCATCCACTGCCGCGTCTTCCCCAGCTCCGCGTCCTCCCCTTCCTAGGCCTTGCCATCGTCCACCGCCCTGGTGCTCTGAGCGCGTCGTGGTCAACGTGGTCAAGGAACGACTTCCATCGAACATGGACTGTACGTGGAGAGGCTGACAGCTGGGTCCACGGCCGCAGCAAGGAAGTTCCTCCTTATTATGTGCAAAATAATTATTCCTCCACCTGACAGTAGGGACCCACCGGACGGGCCACCGTATTTCGCGAAAAAACGTTTGCCCCTAACTGCTGGGACCCACCAGCTACATCTTCACACGCAAGGAAGTGCGTCCGGGCAAAAAAAAACAATTCACCCCCCTGACTGCTGGGACCTACCAGCTACATCTTCGCAGGTAAGGAAGTGCCTGACATTCGGGACCCACCTGGTCGAAGCATATGTAGCATTGTCATTTTGGTCGCGAACGTGTACGTACATATATACTGGTGGATGTAGAGGCGCGCACGTGTCGTAGTAGAGGCGCGTACGTATCATAGTAGAGACGCGCATGTAGCATGTACACGTACGTACAACGGCCAGGGTGCAAGAAATAAAATACGGCCACGTATGTGTACATACGGGCGGGGTCTCGAACGCCTACTCACGCATACGTACGGCCAGGGCTCGTGTACATGGCTGGGTCGGAACGGAGAAACAACGTCGTCGTCGTGTTCATGGGGAGGCAACGGAATGTGTCGTGTTCATGGGGAGGCAACGGAATGCGTCGTGTTCATCGGGAGGCAACGGAACGTGTGGGAGCCAACCGGCTGGGTCGGAACAGAATGCGTGGTCGCATTCATCGGGAGGGCTTGGACGGAACATGCGATGGAAACGAGGCCTGGCGTATCGCACAACGGAGGAAACGGACCTCCTACGTTCGGAACGGGGTCCTGTTGATCGGGAGGGGTCTGGTGTACCGCAAAATGGAGGAAACAGACCTCCTACGGTCGAAACGAGGGTCCTGTTGATCGGGAGGGGTGTGGCGTACCGCAAAACAGACGAAACGGACCTCCTACGGTCGAAACGGGGGTCCTGCTGATCGGGAGGGTGTGGCGTACCGCAAAACGGACGAAACAGACTTGTGTTGGAGCGCTACGGTCGAAACGGGGTCGTGTTCATCGGGAGGGGTGTGGTGTACCGCAAAACGGGACTCCACGGGATACTATTCATCTCCACCGTCGACCTCCTCCAGCCTCCACGGGCTACCGCCGACCTCCTCCAGCCTCCACGGGCTCCTGTTCATCCAGCCTCCACCGCGCGCTACTCCACCGGCTACTGTTCAGCCACCCCTCCACGGGCACCCCTCCACTGTCTACTGTTCATCCAGCCCTCCACACCACGGGGTCCTGTTCAACCACCCCTCCACGGGCACCCCTCCACCGTCTACTATTCATCCAGCCCTCCACCACACCACAGGGTCATGTTCATCCAGAGGCAACGCTACCGCTCACTGTTCATCCAACCCCCCCCCCCCCCCCGCAATGCTCACTGTTTATCCCAGAGGCAGCATCGATCAGCTTCAGTTAGCAGCAGTAGCGAACGAATCGCTCGATCGGGTTCAGTTAACAGCCATCGATCGATCGCTCGGGTTCAGTAACGCGTAGCCTGCAGTGCAATCGCTCGGGTTCAGTTAGAGCCCAACGCCTCGCTCGGGTTCAGTTAGAGCCAACGCCTCGCACACACGCACGTACGTGTACGAGAGAAACGCGCATCGCTCGGCCCGCAACCTCCCACCGTAACCGGGAACTCCCCGAAATATTTCCTCGTCCTCGCTTCTACCACAGTTTTTCCCGTCAAGGACGGCCCAAAGAATGTCATGCAGTTGCGTCTCCGGCCCGCCCAGGACGAAAAGCCCATTTTCTGTCATGATGTTTTGTCATAGAAGTAGGATCCCACCACATCTATGATGATACCGGGTTTTGTCACAATTATCGTCATAGAAGTGTCATATGTATGACATAATTTTTTTTGTTCGACCCAAAATGTCACGGATGTGTCTTTTTTTTGTAGTTTCCTGACATCTCATTTGCTATGTGCAAACTGAGCCGGTTTGTTTCCAATCCAGGAGATGCGCATTGGCATGCTGTTGAGTGAGTGATGCGTTATTTGCAAGGTACTGCGAACGGAATTCACTATTCTGGGTACCCGACGGTACTTGAGGGGTATAGTGATTCGAATTGGATATCTGATGCTGATGAGATGAAAGCCACAAGTGGACATGTCTTCACACTTGGTGGTGGTGCTGTTTCCTGGAAGTCTTGCAAGCAGACAATCTTAACCAGATCGACTATGGAAGCAGAACTCACAACATTAGACACATCTTGCGTCAAAGCAGAATGGCTTCGAGAGCTTTTGATGGATTTGCCGATGGTTGATAAACCAGTGCCGGCTGTCCTTATGAACTGTGACAATCAAATAGTGATTGCCAAGGCTAAGAGTTCAAAGGACAACATGAAATCCACAAAGCACATAAGAAGAAGATTGAAGTCTGTCAAAAAAATCAAGAAACTCTGGAGTAATAGCGTTGGATTATATCCAGACGGCTAAGAATCTGGCAGACCCTTTTACGAAAGGGCTATCACGGATTGTGATAGAAAATGCATCGAGGGAGATGGGTATGAGACCCACGTAAGTTGCCATGGGGGTAACCCAACCTATGTGATCGGAGATCCCATGAATTAGGACCTGGGAAAACAATCCAGCGGTCAACTGAGGAGAGCATCCTTAATAAACCCACTCCATTGGAGATGCAGTAATACTCTCAATTCTGTAAGGCAGGCTGATTTTTGTCTTAATGTGCTCCAAAGCTTATGCAAGCAAGATGCTAACCTACAGAGCATTCTTTGGAGGAAGACACCTATGTGAGCCCGACTACTGGTCACAGTCTATGAGATTGGGTAATCTCTAGTAAGCTCATGAGAAGGTACGGAGTATGACTAATAAGCTCCACCCGTGGGGTTTAGCCTACGGCAGCCATGTATCAGCTGACAATAGGCGAAACTTCTGCACTTCAAACTGACAATTCAAGGCATAGTCCATTGTTCAGTTGTGAAGAATTCTAATCCTATTGCTCTAGGTGGAAGTTCAACTTAACAGTCTCCACTGAAAATTCTGGTATATCAAACATTGTTTGGAACAGTTGACAAACTTATGTGCCTTGAGATCTGGTGGGGGATTGTTGGATTATGGATGGGCTTAGGCCCATATAAGACACTAATCCCTGGTTAATC